>NC_056733.1:616626735-616739235 GCF_019279795.1 Protopterus annectens
TTTGTGTGTGTGTGTAGTGGTGAGTTTTATGTTTGTGTGTTTAATGCGACCTTGGAGTTGGTATATATAAGTAGGGAGGGTGGGGGGCACAGCCCCCCCACATGGGGGGGAACAGGGGGGTTGCCCCCTTGCTTTTAGCAAGATTGTTTGTGTGCGTGTTAGTTTTGTTGTGTTTGTGTGTGTTGGTTTGGTTTTTTGTAGTGTCGGCAGTTAGGTGTGTTTGTGTGGTGTAGTGTTTTGTTTATGTTCCATTTGTGGTTTGAAATTTCACAGTTTTAATGTTTCGGGTTTTTGATTTTTCTGCTTTATAGTTTTGAGATACTGAAATTCGATATTTCAGTATTTCGAGATTATAAAGTGAGTCCATATACACATATATGTGTGTGTGCATTTCTAAAATATATACACACAGGAGGTCATCAGTGTACATTATAACAAACTGTGAACTTTGATATCAAAAGCTGTATTGTAAATATTCTGTTTTTTAAACAAGTGTGCTGTTCTTAAATACTTTTATACTGACAACTATAAAGCACAACATCTGTTATACACTGTAAAATCACTTTTGAATGAAGATGCCACTGTCAAATTCTGCGTTCAGAATATTATTTGTAAACCTGTAGTTTTTTTTCCTGTTTCTGCATTGTAAATATGCATTTTCCTGTGTTGATATGATGTAGTAAATGTTCCCCTTGTGGGCCTAGGTCATAGCTGAAAAGGATCTGGTGAACAGCCCACCTACCTGATTATCAAATATAAGTAAATTAAATCAAATAAACAAGTAAATAAAATAAAGGGTAGCATCTCCATAGGCTTGATTTACATAGACAACTAAGACACTACACTGGGAGTAGTGACACAATCATAAAAGTTAGTTATATTTTTGTGGCATTAAGAATAGGGAGTGAAGACCTACCAGTCAGAAAACCCATCATTGCTTACTCTTTTTTTTTTCCAAATATTTATTTCCTTTCTTTTAGAACACAGATTTACATACATCTTTCAATAGGTGATATGATGGTAATAAGATATGTTCCATTCATACACAACATGATGTAAAATACATTAACAATACTGTAAAACAGGAAGTATTGAAAACAAACCAAAGACAAAACAAGATAACCTGTATGCACTATGTACAATATGTGCTGTTATAGAGTAAATACAAATAAGTACTTATTTGACCTACTCTTTTATCACGAGATTAAAATCACACAACTAAAGCAGCAGAATTTGCCCTGACAACTAGAACACAAAATATAGATCTCTGCCTAGCTTAAGTTAAGGTAATGTCAAGGAGGGACATCCAGTATTGAAGAAAATACAAATGTTTATTAGGATTGTTGGTCATCAGTTTATATGTCAATATGTAATTGATTGCCATTTGTCTGAAGCTTGTCTATGAGCACTTATTCCTATTTAACCAATTCTGAGAGCTGTATAGTTTTAACAATGAGAAGAGGGTGATCAAAATATGCAGTTTTAGTTTTGGGAGATTTTGAGAGGTAATATGTAAAAGTGTGAATTCCCATGAAAGTGTGGATTTTTCACACCATCATTGCTTCCTCCTAATCCAAGGTAAAATTAATTTTTGAATGATTGACCCACTGTACTGCATTCTATTGAGAGAAATATAAATGGCCACAGCATATTTCAGAAATGTTTCTGCACAAGAAATTATGGAAGCTGCCACATGGGCTACTGTCCATACATTCACTAAACACCGCCATTTGGAGGCAGAGACCAGAAGTTAAACAAATGTTTACACAGTTGGGCTGCATGGGATCCTGATGTGATCCACCTCCCACTGGTATACAAAGACTGCTTGGGGAATGTATCCTTATGTTATGATTTACTGTCAAAGGTGACTTCCCCCCCCAAAAAAAAAAAAACACAAAGAAGATGGGTATCACAACTGTATAAGCTACATACAAGAAAGACTAGATAGGAGAGGCCAGTTTAACAGCAAT
The DNA here is from genome assembly GCF_019279795.1 of Protopterus annectens. Classification (NCBI taxonomy): domain Eukaryota; kingdom Metazoa; phylum Chordata; order Ceratodontiformes; family Protopteridae; genus Protopterus; species Protopterus annectens. The sequence continues at coordinate 616,628,706 of NC_056733.1, forward strand.
GCTACCCACCCCATCTAGCCCCAAAAAGATTTGTACCAAGTTCTTTACAGACGTTCAATTAGAATATTGCAGAATTACTTTCTGTGTAGTTATTATACAGTTTTCAGTATAAAAAAACGGTTTACTATGAGGGCCAAAAGGTGTTCAAAAGTACAAAAGATGGCTGCTGTATCAGTGATGGCAATATACGACCCAACCAGGGTTCCGTAGAATGGAACAGCATATGCTTTCTTAAGAATATAAACTTGGCTAATGAAAACTCTGGCTGAGAAAGGGGAGTACAAAGGGTGAAGAAGCTCAGATGATATGGTTTACTATTAAAGGGACCTCTCTTTGAAAATCTACTGACATTTAGTACTGTTTACAGCTGTACTTTATTAAACTGTGAAAAACTCCATAACCTGCAAATAGCAATTCAAAAAGTAAACTGGCAAACTCAGGTGGCATATGTTGGCAACATGGCAAGGAGGGATAAAGCCCTTACTGTCTCAGATGACAATGGATTGACCAGTGACTTTGGTGTTAGAGGGGTCACCAAAGGAAGTTGGGAGTGAACTGATGTGGTATCACCCATATGGGGGCCAGGGAGAGGTCTGGCCCATTGCAGTGCTGACACACTATGTGACTGGAACTTGGCTTAGCTGTACCACACAACCTAGGTGCAATTAACTTCATGGGGCTTGTGCAGCAATACACACACTGACACAGAGCCAGAGCAAGGCTTTGTGCCTACAAGTTTATAGATCAGCTGTGAGAGTTACAGCTAAAAAGCGAAACACCCTGATGGCTTCTTTTTCACATGATTGGCTATCACCCCATGGGGAAACAAATTCCTTAGACAACTATGGGAGGGCTTATGGTGGACAAGCAGTAGGGAAGATTAAAAAGGATGCAGGAAAAATGGCCTTTTTTGTTGTCAGGACCTGGATTACACATCAAATAGTATTGTATGGATAAGCAAACAGGTTGTGTGTTTATATATAGTAATTTAATAACACATATTTACATTAAATGGGCAAATTTTCATGTCTTTGAATACTATACTTTCTAAAAGGTTTTTAGTTAATGAACTCTGTTGTAAATTTGTAGTGTATAAATTTTGATTTCACATTTTTTGACACTGAATTCCATTCTTTGCTCCCCCCCATCCAGATTTTCTTACCGACAAGGAAAGCAAACCTGACAGAACGTCAAAGGACATTTGTCATTCATTCATATAAGTGGTCTTGGGTCCTAAGCCAGCTATTCTTGGTGAAATTGTTTACATTGTGAAGAAGTGTATCAATATGATGTGTATGAACTCGAACTGTTTTCACTATACTTAGATAAATGCATAAAGTTTATTAGTCTGATTATACATTAGTAACAGTATATAATTCAGAAATGTTCCTTATATTCATAAACAGTGATTTGGTCCCGGTTGTGCTAAAGATAATGCATGCTTTGTACCTTTTTATTTCTGAGAAAATGATTCATGATGATGCAGTGTTCACTAATCAGTATAATGCATTTGTAATACCTGCATGCTTGTACTTGACCATGCTCATTCACGTAACATTGACTCCTCCATCCCAGCCCATGTCACAGTGGAGCCACCACATTTTCCTAGCCCCTTTACACAACCTCACTGGAATTTTTACTTACCCAGCACCATGGTAACTTCTAAGAATACAGACACTCCTTTCCAGGGAATGCTTATGGCTGCCTGGCATTCTGATTCTGCATGATGAGTTAGGCCTGTGTCCTATAGTGGTGGTTGGTTTAGGAACTGGCAAACACTGACTAATCATGTCTAGGCTTCATATCCATGTTACTTTCACCATGTCAGTCTATTCAATTATGCATTAGGGAACCTGCAGCCACCAATAGGTGCTGGCAATTTCTGACATCTTGTAACTTCCTGTTCTTAGAGGAGAGAGCTTTTAAGATGTCCCACTCTGCTTCTTGCTGGAAGACCCCCCCCCCCCCTTTTTAATTCAGATTTGCAGAGACTCACCATTCCATTGTGCCAGCAGGCTGGCATCTGTATAATGTATTTAACTTTAAAATCATTCCATTTACATAGAGTTAAATGGACAGCACACAGTATATTAAAATTTGGTACATCCATTGTGTGCATGTACACATTTAATCATGCATCTAACACCTGTTTGTATTTAGTGATTTTTTTTTGTGCGTTTTTGTGCAGTATTTAACTGTACATGCAAGTAGTATTGATATTTTGTTCCATATTTTATAACCTCAGATTTTATTTGCCAGAAATCTGGTGAAACATACCTACTTTTGAAGGATATAAGTGAAAAATATTACTGCAGTACTGCCTTAAAATATATATATATTTTTATGATGCCAGGCAGTATGTGAACTTCATAAATGCTGTTGAAGATGTACTTAATGATTTAACAAATAGGTTTCCTGAAATTATATTTTATTAAAACATGGTCTTCTTTTGAAAGTGCAGGAGTGCTCTGTATTTTTACATAATAAATGTATGTATTGTTGGTTCTGTAATGCATGTGTGCCATCATTTAACCTGATTAACCTTATCTGATGTGTGATTTTATTAGAGTTTCTGTGTTGAGCAAGAGGCAGCTAGTCAGATTATTTTGATAAACTGTAGACACCCCTCAGATTGGACATGGGTAAACATATCTTATTGTATTATACATTACTTTATCATCTAACTTTCTTTTATATTTGTACTGCGGAGCTTTTCTCCCCAGGCCTTCTCTGAAAAGGGACCATAGCTCAGTTGGACTGTCCTGATCAACAAATGTCAAATAAGTAAGAAAATAAATATAGTTGCAATAATATACTATGCAAGCAATAATGCCCAGTGTTAATGTGTGATTACTGCCCGCCCAGGGGTGTTGCGGCGGAGGGCCTCTACACCCCTGAAAGGGCATTAAAAAGAAGTTATGTACTCACCATAATGTTCCATGTGAGTTGTTCATCTCGCCTTCATTCTTACTGATGGGTTCGGAGCCAATCCTTTGCTCCGAGTCGGCCTACTACAAAGCTCGAGGTCTTCATACAGCTCAAGGCCAAGTCCCTATCCCATGATGCACCTTGAGTTACCTCAGATCTTGTTTGCTGCAAATAACAATACCATGTGCCATTCTATCACTCTATAGGGAAAAAAAACATAGACTGAGCAACCAGGATAAAACTAGTATCTCTGTCCTCGAAAGACCCTGGAGCGGGTAGGAGGGTGGGAAGTAAGAATGAAGGCGAGATGAACAACTCACATGGAATGTTATGGTGAGTACATAACTTCTTTATGTGAAGTTGTTCTATCTCACCATTCATTCTTACAGATGGGTAGCGTCCCAAGCACCATCTTTCGTGGGTGGCTCATGGGAGTATGTTTTTCAGGACAGTAGAACCAGAGGCAGCCCTGTCCCTGGAGGCCTTATCAACTTTGTAATGAGCAGTAAAGGTATGCGATCTTGACCAAGTGGCTGCTGCACAAATGTCTATAGGAAGCCTAGCAGAGGATGTGGACACTGCTCTAGTAGAATGAGCCTTAATTTTGTGTTGTAAAGGTAAATTGGCAGCTGAATAGGTGAAGGTGATACAGTCAGATAACCATTTAGATAGTGTTGTTTTTGCCACTGGCTTACCTTTCCTAGAGTCTGAAAAGGAAACAAAAATTTGTTCTGATTTTCTGAACTCTTTGGTTCTATCCAGATAAAATCTGAGCTGTCTATGAACAGCAAGCTTGTGCAGTATAATAAGTTGGTGGTGTGTTTGGGGAAAAACACTGGTAAATCTGTGATTTGGTTAAGGTTAGCTTCAGTACAAACTTTAGGTAAAAATGAAGGATTTGTTCACAGGGACACTCTGTCAGCATGAAAAATCAAATATGGAGGCTTTATGGACAAGGCCTGTAGCTCTGATACTCTACAGGCAGACGTGATGGCTACTAAAAAGATAGTCTTCCAATACAAAAATTTCAAATAACATGAGGAAGCTGGTTCAAAAGATGGGAGAATAATGTGTGAAAGCTTAAAATTTAGGTTCCATGGGGTATAAGGGGATTTCACTGGAAGTCTGAGGTGGAAGGTCCCTTTGAGAAAGGCTTTGGATAGCTTATGTTCAATCCTTCAAAGCCAAGGTGAAAATTAGAGATGGCGGCAAGTTGTACTCGAACTGCAGCTGCTGCAGCTCCTTTACTGAAAAGCATAGTCAAAAATTCTAATATAGAGGAAATGGGGGCTTGGTAGGGATCAATGTTATTCTGAGAAGTCCATATAGAAAATCTCCTCCATTTGCTAAGGTATAACTTCCTAGTAGAGGATTTATGAGAAGGTATTAAAATATGGTGCATTTCGTTTGAGAGGTTATGGAACCTGGCTATGTTGGGAATTGAAGCAGCCAAGCTGTCAGTTTTAGGGACTGAAGAGCCCCCGACAAATGAGTCAGAAGGTCTAGAACTGGGTCCAGAATCCAAGGGTCTTCCAACAGATGAAGTCAAAGGAAGGGGAACCAAATATGACGAGGCCAATGAGGGGCTATGAGAATCATGGTCCTTCCCAGGGCTTTTGCTTTCTGTAATACTTTGGGTATCAAGGGAATTAGTGGGAATGCATAGAGGAGACCCGGAGACCAATCCTGTACGAGTGCGTCCCTTGGGGAATTTCTTGGAGGGGGAATCAGGGCAAAGTAGCTTCTGCATTTTGTGTTCATGTGGGAAGCAAAAAAGGTCGCAGAAAGGCTGGCCCCACCTGCGGAATATTCTCTCAGCTATCTCTTTTTTGAGGGACCACTCGTGAGGCAACAAAATTGCCCTGCTCAGTTTGTCTGCAATCACGTTAGATATCCCCAGGATGTGCATTGCTATCAGAAAGCGCTGGGTGGATGTAACCCACTGCCATACTCTTAGGGCCTCACGACAAAGGGGATAGGACCTGGTTCCTCCTTGTTTGTTCAAGTACCAGACCACTGACATGTTGTCCATCTGAATCGCAATTGTCCCCAGAGGGAGAGGGTCCTGAAAGTACTGCAACGGCAAAAGTACCACTCTCATTTCCAGTACATTGATATGCAGATGTCTCTCTTGTTTGGTCCATGTGCCTTGGGTTGCTCTTCCCTGAAAATGCCCCCCCCCCCACCCTATCTCAGGGAAGCTTCCGTGGTCACTGTGGCCGCTGGTGAGGGTAGGATAAAAGGACGACCTATCGTTACTTGAAGAGAGGTCAACCACCACCTAAGATCCTTTTTGCATGTGTTTGTTACAATTATGAGATGAGACACTGGGAACTCTTGATAAGACCATTGAGTGAATAGCAGCCATTGTAGAATCTGCATGTGCATGTGACCCAACGGTATTGCTGTTATTGCAGCTGCCATCATGCCTAACAACTTTAGCACTTCTGATGCTGGAGCCTTGTCTCTGGATATGATGTTCTGGACTTACTGACGAAGTAGTAAAACTCTTTCTGCTGGAAGTTTTAAAGTGGTAGGGTGGTGTCCAATTGTGCTCCAATAAAAACGATATGTTGCAATGGCAACAAGGCAGATTTTTCTGAACTTATGGTAATGCCCAGATGATTGCAAAGAGTAAGAGTTGTGTCCCTGGCTAGTATTAGCTGATGCCTGGCGGTAGTGGTGAGGAGCCAATCGTCTAAATACAGAAACAACTGGAATCCTAAACGCCTCAGGTGAGCCGTGACCACTGCCATACATTTGGTGAACACATTGGAGACTGTAGTGAGACCAAAGGGCAGGGCTCGAAACTGTTAATGATTGGCCCCCAGCTGGAAGCGCAGATGATCCCTAGATGGTCTGGCCATTTTTATATGGTAGTACACATCGACCACATCCAATTGTCTTTCCTTAAGAAGGGAAGTATCGACTGAAGCGTGACCACCTGGAACTTCTCTTTCTTGACAAATCTGTTTAGTCTGCTGAGGTCCAAATAGGTCTCCAGTCCCCTGTCTTTTTTTTTTTGGAACTAAAAAGAATCTTGAGTAAGTTCCAGATCCTGTCTGGTCTGCTGGGACTGGTTGGATGACTCTTTTTCTTAGCAACGTTTGGACCTCTACTGTTGCTTGTTCCCTGCAACTGGGTGGAATGCCCGGGATTTTTGTTGTCAGTGGAGGGGGAATGGCGAAGGGAATGAAATATCCTCTGTAAACTATACTTTGTACCCAGTTGTCATTTGTTATTTTGAGCCAGGCATCTGGATACAAAGATAAGCGACCTCCGACTGCCTCCAAAGCAGGACAGTTGGGCCTCCTTTCAGGAGTGCTGGTAGGGCTTCTCAAAGAACTGGTCTCTGTCGCCCTGGTTTTGTGGACCCCCCCTCTGCCGCAAGGGCGGCATCTTCCATTATTGCCCCCTCCTCTGCCCCTAGAGATTGGTTCACCAAGCGTCCAGAAAGGCTCCTTGGGCTTTACGGAACCACATCTTTCCTTCCTTTTGACCCTTGGGGTAGGGTCAAGTAGGGGTGGAAAAACAGACTCCAACAGCAGACAGAGTCTTTCCTTCCTGCTCACACCTGGTCAAAGTTTCCTTAACTTTGGGCCTGAAAAGGGTAGAGCCATCAAAAGGGGTGTTGACAAAGGAAGATTTAAAGGGCTCCATGAAGGAACACAAGCTCATCCAGGAGTGCCTCCTGAGAGCAGTTCCTGTACCTGCTGCCCTACTCATTCCATCAGCTGCATATAAAATGAGATGCATGGACGAGTTCACTATGAAATTGAGGGTTGCAAGCTGGGAGGCGACTTTGTCTGAAGCTCCTGCGGCTACTGTATCCTGAAGAGTATCTCCAAGCTCTTTTAGGAGGTCTCTTTGCAGTCTTCTAAAATGTGTGAGATAGTTCAGTGAACACCTGTCAAAATTCACTGAACTGTACATGCGCTTCCCGTATCTATCCATGATCCTAGAGTCTCTGTTAGGAGGATGGATAGAGGAAGAAGTTTCTGACATCTCCTTTTGGTGGCTGTCACCACCACCATGGCAACAACTGGCACTCCATTAGTGAGAAAGGACTTATCCTGAGGGGCAGAAATAAATTTATTGGGCCTCCTAGGGATAGGCTCCATGGTGTCCGGAGACTCCCACGCTCTTTTGAGACCAGCTTCATGAGCTCATCGAAGGGCGGAGACACCCAAGAGGTGAAGGGTTGAGACCTGAAAGCCTTCAGGAGAACCGATTCATCTTCAGTAGGGTTAGTGGACTTCCAGCCACCCCTCTGCTTAAGGATTTCTAATATCTCTGCAAATGAGATATCTTCAGAGGAAGACTGTGGGGACCCTTCTGATTCATCTAAATCGGTATCAGACATGAGAGACTCCTGTGGGGAGTCTAGGTGCTTCCTCTTTCAAATTCTCTTCCTGGGAACCTCATCAGTAGGAACTTCTGGTGAGGTCTCGGAAGAGCAGGGACCACCCAGTGGGGCTTCCTGAGGCTCACGGTCTCTACACTTCAAAAGGATCTGTGAGGCAGAAGTGGACACAGGCACTTTTGGGGAGGAAGTAGTTGGACCTGAAGTTGTAGATGTCTTGGGGGACATCACTCTCCTCATGGCTTCAAAGGCACCTCTGCTCTGATGAGAAGGGACCACTGGATCTGAAGAAACCACCGATCCCCTTGGCGCCAGAATAGTGAGCTCTGAACCAGAGGTAAGAGCCAAACTCATCCGAGCCGAGGTCCAAGAGGCAAAGTGGGAACTGACAAGTCAGTCCGACTAGCCTCCCCGGACCCAACCAGAAAGTGTCTGCTCCAGGACTCCTCGATAGGCACTAAGGAAGTCCGAGTAAATGGAACCGATGGCACTGGAACAGGCATCATCTCCGAAGGCTCAACACTCTTCAGGTCCAATTCCTCCAGCTCCAAAGTACCAGTATGGCTCTGAGGAGGAAAATAAATCAATGGCATAACAGTCTTCGGCTCCGAAACCACTTGGGTCGGAGCCGTTAAAAATTTAGCAAACACCAGTGCCTGTAGCAGATTCTGCACCATACGATCCACATCCAAATCAGATAGGCTGATCCAGGACCGAGATGACTGTATGGAGGGAGGTACCAACTGGAGAATGGGCGACTTTACTACTTCAGATACCGGTTCCAGGACTGGGGACCGGCTCCAAAAAGACAGGATGCTCTGTTCCGAAGGCTGTGGAGCCGACTATTTTTTTTTTTATTTTGTCACATCGGAAGAAGCCTTAGAAGACTTTGAAGACTTATTTATCCTGGTCACTCAAAGCTTCCTGAAATTAAGATTTTAGAAATCCTCTGTCTAAGTTTTCTTTTTCTCTCGTGTAAAACTCTGGAAAAAAAAGAATGGCAAATAGAGCAGCTCTCTTGCAAGTGCAAGGCTCCAAGACAATAAACACAGTTAATGTGACTGTCACAGACACCTTTTGTCCACATTTTGGACACTTTTTAAAGCCAGACTTAGGATGCTTGTCTTTCTCCTGGTCAGCCATATTAAAGTGTACAGTATCAAAAAATGTACTATACAGTAACGGACTGTAGTCTCAAAGAGAATACACACACACACGCAACCTTAGTAAACTTAAGCTACAGTAATAAGCTCTAAACAACAAATGGGCTGTATAAGAAAAACTGTGAAGTAACTAGAACTATCCAGATGCACTCACACACACTGTCTAAAGTTTAAAGAATCTTATTTAAACTATAAAGCTATATAACTGTGCTAATATTATAAAGGCACACCAAAGAAGGGAGGGTAATATTAAAGGCCTATAAAAAACGAAGGCCAAAAGGAGAAGAAATATCTATTAATAAGCTATCAAAGTTATAACTATGAAAAACTATCACTAACTATTATAAGAAATATCGAATTTAGCAAAGTTATTAGAACGAAAGCTATACTGGCCTGAGCTGTGCTAGGAAACCTCCGATCTATTGCAGCGGCAAACTAGATCTGAGGTAACTCAAGGTGCATCATGGAATAGGGACTTGGCCTTGAGGTCTCTGAAGACCTCGAGCTTTGTAGTAGGCCGACTTGGAGCCAAGGATTGGCTCTGAACCCATCTGTAAGAATGAACGGCGAGATAGAACAATTCCACATTTACACATTAACATACATCCTGTTGGACATTATTGCACTTAGAGAATGGGCTGTCTGTAAAATTGTTGTGTTTTACTTGCTTATGTATTTTTTTAAGTACTATTTTATTTTTTTTTAATATATTTTTGATGTAAAATAGTTCTTCCGCCTAATGTTTCATACTTCCTATAGTATATATTAATGTTGTTGGGAGGAAGCATTTTTACATCAAACATATATAAAAAAGTACTAATGCTTAAAAAAATAATAAGCAAGTAAAACACAACAATTTTACATACAGCCCATTCTGTCTCCCATACACACATACACAGTCTCTTCTACTTTTACACACATACATGTATACACACACACAGTCTCCTCGTTTCATACACATTGGTCTCACTCTATCTATGTCTCACACACAGTCTCCTGTGCTTACATGCATTCAGGCATGCATCACTCTCTGGATTACACACACACACCTTTCGTACAAGATCTGTTTCATTCTCTTTCACACATGGTCTCCTCTGCTTACATACATGCATTCTGTCGCATCACTCTCGCTTTCTCACTCTGTCACTTACACACACACACACACACACACACACACACACACACACACACACACACAGTCTCTCGCTTTCATGCACGCATTCACATACACATGCAGACAAACATACACTTTTCCATTTCAGTAGATCAATCGCTGTCGCTCTCTCTCTCTCACACACACACACACACACACACACACACACACACACACACACACAGTTTTACTTATTTTTTTATTTTACACTCGCAAACCACTCAATCGCTGCACAGCGAGTGTAAAATAATGGCTCACTCGCTCTCACTTTCACTGACATGCACACATACACTCAAATACACACATGTGCACACACCTACCTTTTTTTAGTTGTCTTTTTTGTTTTTATATTTTACACTCGGTAAACAGCAAAAGCTCTGTTTAGCAAGGGTAAAATAATGACGGCCATTTGTTTTTTCAGTCTGAGCTCCACGGCAGCTTGATATGCTACCATGAAGCGGCAGACTCGTTCTTCTCAGCGGGCATTACTTGTACATTAATACCGTGCTGGACAACGCTCGTTCTCCAATCAGGTTATTGATGTATGGTTTGCTCATTGTCTAAAGCACTTTAACATACAGGAAAAAGGAACATATAATTTACACAGCAGTTTTCATAACTCTTTACTGTACATTTGAACATCTATTTTAGATGACTTGGTGATCCTGTGAGATGGCTATGTGAGTAATGTATGTACACACACAACTTCAGTTGACTGCCATTCCACTCCAGCTCCACTATGACCTGAACAAGATAAAGTGAGCATCAGAAAACTAAATGAATAACCCTTATCTTTCTGCCACATTACATGCTATCAGCTTTTGTGTTTTCACTCATTCCTTAGCAGTAAAACTGTAATCACAGACATGGTAGAGGGAGCCATTTATCAGGCAGACAGGAAGGCTTTTTGCCCTAGCTGTCTGCAGGCAGTCTTATTGCATTCTTGATCATGGAATGGTTTGTCAGTCCTTTGCCACAGACCATTCCAATCAGCAGCATGGGGCCTGCAGGAGAGATCCAATATCACCACTGATTCCCTCCCACAGATTTAAAGCCCCCCTAGAGGATCACCACACCTGTCACTGCCACTCCCCCAATCAGTCTAGGGACCCAAAAGGAAACCCTTGCTGAAGGAGACAGATGAGTGTTTTCTAGCTAAGCTCTAAGGTGGGTGACCTAAAAATTCACATCGTCACAAGGATCTCATATGCCCCTGCCTGTACATACATTTTCCCACACAGAGAGCTGCCTACCACTGCTGGCTTGATTTTTGGCTGTACTTTTGTCACTGGTATGCCTTTGTGTACTGGTGACAAGTAGCTAATTGATCACCAATCCCTCCTCCCATGGGCAAGCCAGACCACTGACCCTGTCTGGCTGTTCCAGTGCCTGAGCCACTAACTGAACTTGCTCATCTGGATCTTAGGGCTTTATTCCTCTACAGTATAGAGCAAATTAGAAACCGTGGGTGAATAACTGATTGCTAAACAAAGTGAAGCTCTAGAAATTGGGTGTTGAATACTGACAAAGCATATAAACATGTATTAAAATATGTATATTAATACTGTAGCTGCTTTGTTTGTAAAGTAGGTAGGTTGTCATGGCTTGTGCACAAGTAAAAGCAGGACATTGAATCACTTCCCAATGGTCCCTGAGCAGTCACCGTGGAAGGCTTTTACACTCCATTCAGTACTGTCCTTTCATGACATTGGTAATTAGGAATACTAGAATTATGGAAGTCAGGAATGCAGGCACTGCACTATGGGACAAATTTAAGCAGTATTCCTAACTTAAGAGATGTATCAGAAAAGTACCTTGGTTACTTCAGCTACAATTAAGATTCATGCTAAAAGTATCGAAGCTTGCAAAAATGATTGCAGACTTGCTTTACATGTGGTGATCATAAATGATGACTGACTGAAAAGGTGGTCTTTTTTTCAGCCATATCTTGGGCAAAAGTACAAAAACATGCAAAGGTAAGCTTACGAGTATCTGAATAAAACCCAGCAGTTGCATGAAAATGAACAACACAGATGGAATGTTATGCGGACTACATAACTTATGTTGGCATTATCAGAGATACTTCCTTAAAAATGGCTTGCAGAGGCCAAGCTTAATGCGGACTACATAACTTATTTTGGCATTATCAGAGATACTTCCTTAAAAATGGCTTGCAGAGGCCAAGCTTACTTTCTCACATATCTTCAATATAGTTATTTCTTCAAAATGTGTAATGAATGTCATTTCAGATCCATGCTAAAGTCATACTTTGCGCCATTTATGAAATACTCTGCTGCCTGTATTAATTTATTTCAGAAAGAAATTTGCATTTCTGTGGTCATAATATGGAAAACTGACAGCATTAACAGTGTCATGGCTCATCTAATGAATACAGCTTCATAACCATCTCTGTGTACAATATTACTTTCTTTAGAATATTTGATGAACATGCTAAGGAGAATTTGCTGGGCAACAACGCACACTGTGCCACGTGATTGCTAAATTTTTTATTAAAAACTCATAAAGCTTAAAAGTTACTATCTTCTGTGTACTACACAATTCATGAGAATGATGTTAATATTTTGTATGTTCCTGGAGTTTTTCTTCCCGGGCCTCGACTGAAAATGGGTTTCTGACCCAGCGGACTTTCCCAGTCAATAAATAATAAAATAAATGTATAAATATCATTGAAGGCATTGTATTGCTAAGGTGCTAGTTCATTTTGTCTTGATTTAACTTTTTACTTCAAAAGCTTAAACATATGCCTGTAACCAAGGTGCAGCCGTACGTATACAAACGTCTGTGATTTCATGGGCCAGATTACAAAAGATATCAATGACTGCTACAGTATCCTTAGCTAACTACATTTGGGAGGTGGAAGGAGAAGAGCCCAGAAGCTCCTGGAGAATGGTTGTAGCAAAACTTGATCTGGACCTAGAGAAGTAATCAAGCTTAGGAGTTTGAAGGAGAAGAGTCCAGGAATCCCTGGAGAATGGTCCTAGGAAAGCTTGATCTAGACCTAGAGAAGTAATCAACCTTAAAGTGCTTTGTAAAAGTATGTACAGAGACTCAAGCAGCAACTTCTAGACTTCAACCCTTTCCAGAAAAGCCACAGATGAAACCAAGGCCATGGTAGAGTGGGCATTAACCCTGCTTGGAATAGTTTTGTTACGGTGAGTGGATAACCATTTGGAAATGGTCTGTTTTGACACAGATTGTTCCTTCTTACCTTCAAAAGAAATGAACAACTGATCCAAAGATCTGAAAGATTTAGTTCTGTTAAGATACAATCCAAGTTGTCTGTTGACATCCAAGGTATGGAGTATCCTTTCTCATTTTCAGGTTCAGGAAAGAAAATGGGGAGATGGATAGTTTGGCTTAAAGTACACTCTAGTACCATTTTATGTATAAAAGAAGGATTAGTTCCCAAAGAAACCCTGTTCCTATGGGGAAATGAGAAGTTGACTCACCATAAGAACTTGCAGCTCCGATACCCTTCTTGCAAAGGACAGAGCAAAAAATGTCCATGTTAAGAATCTCAACTCAGATTAGCTGGCTCAAATGGATCAAGAGTTAGCTTGTCTAACACAAAAATTAAGATCCCAAGGACGGGCCACCAATTTTGTTGGAAGTCTTTTATACAAAACCCCTTTCAAGAACATTTTGACGGAGTCTGCATTGAAAGAGGAGGATCCATGGGCAGGCATACTGAAATAGCCCCAAAATTAACCTTGATAGAGGAATAAGAAAGGCCATAGGATAGTAAATCACACAAAAACTGTAGACTGAAAGAACTAGTGCTGAATGAGTTCAGATTATTTTGTTGGCACCAAATAGCAAACATTTTATATTTACTAATATATGATTTTATAGTAACAGGCTTTCTTCCCTCTATTAATACCTGCTACATGCCCTGAAGTAAACAGGTGCCTAAAAGGAATTAAGACTGTATTCATCCAGGCAGTCAGTTGACTGATGTTGGGGTGTATCAAACACTCATGTTGTGTAAATAGATCCAGTTTGTGAGGAAGCGTGTGGTAATTGCCATTTCCAAAAGAAAGGAGTACCACGGTTGTCTGGCCAGAAGGGAGTCGTCACTATGATCTTGGGGGATTCCTTCTAAATCTTCTTAAGTAAGCTGGAAATTGGTGGAAAGTGTTTAATTCCTGTCCAAAGAAAAGGCATCTGTCTTTTCCAGACCTTCTTGAATGAAGGGCTGAAATAGCATCCTGCCAGTTGATTGTTCAGAGAGGAGGCAAAGAGATCTACTTGAGCTCTCCACAGATGGATCAAATCTTAGGAGAACCTCAATTTAGTTTCTGTTTGAGGGTCTGCCCTGGTCCTGCTCAGCTTGTGTATTTCACAGTTTTTCTCTGACAGAATGTAGGATGCCCATAGAGGGAGATTGTGTTGCGAAACTATATTCCTAACTATCATGGCTAGTCTGCAGAGAGGGGTATGACCTGGATGTTCGTGTTTTACTGTTGCAGTCATTACATTTGGGTAATCCTGCTGGCAGGTTGCCCTCAGCTGGCCTGAATTCCAAAGTCTTGGGTCCTGCATCGGCTGCTGTCACCCCTTCCCTGACGTCAGGTCATCAGGGGTATAAAAGAAGCAGCTGACGCCATTTTCTTCAGTCTTTCTTGCCGCGCGGTGCCCGAAGCAGAAACAGTTCACAAGTGCCGGTTGGCCGACTCCTGAGATTTTTGTGTTTGAGTTTCAGATCCGGAGTCTTCAATAAAGCTAAGTACCCAGTTGGGGAAACTTTTTTCTTGCTCCAGACCGATGTCAGAAAAAGTTAATAATTGTATTTCTTGTGGAAAGCAAATACCTCATAAGGATTTTTATTCTTACTGTATTCCTTGCCTAGGCCCTGATCACAACGTTACTGGTTGTCGGTTTTGTGCTAGATTTAACCAACGCACTATTAAACGTCGGTATGATTTTGCTTTAAACTTTTTTGGACGCCAGTTTAATTATCCTGAAATGTCGTCGGATAGCCATCCGACTACTGGAGTTTACAAAAACTGCAAAGAAAAGGATAGAGAAAAACACCCGAGGCCCAAAACAGACAACAAAGCTTCTCCTAAGCCAGTCGCCGGTTCGTCAGTTCTCAGTGAGGTGCTTTCGCAGCCCCTGACACCTGCTACTTTAGAGTCGCAGGCCGCTACCGACTCCCACGTGGATTCAGCCACGCCACTGGATACTCAAGGTATTGGAGCCTCGGACGCTAATCCCCTAGATGGGTCTGGAGCCGCTGAGCAGGTACCGGCTTCTGAGGGTGTATTCAGACCTTAACATCTTTATATTAAAATGACTTCAGCTTCAAAGGCAAAGACTAAAGCACCTTCTAAAGCAAGGAAACAAACTCAACAGCCATGTGGACAGGCCTCTATGCCAAAAAACAAATGATCAAAGTGGCCGAAGACTTGATTACCTTGATCAGGGGTTCCCATCCCCCTCCTGATAAGAGGCCTAGGCAAGACACTAACTATGAATCTTCAGACCAGGTTTCTATTTCTTCTGATTCCTCTTCTGATCAGGAATATTCTCTTCCTCCCTATGAGGATTCCGATGCTGAAGAATCTATACCTTCAGCATCTCCTCCTGAGGGCTATTCCTTTGGAGAAATCTTGCATATCATGAGGGAGCATTTCCACTGGGAGAGCCAAGGTTTTTCAGAATCTAAAAAGCGGCTCAGGGATTTTCTTTTACTACCTCAGCACAGGCCTCTAGCCATACCACCTGTGTTAGACGTTGGAGATGATGTGTTTTTGGAGTCTAGTCTGACCCCTGACTCCTTACCCCCAGCTCCTGTTAAGCCCGACAGATATTACAGGGTTCCTGACTCATACAAATTTCTTTTTAAAAACCCTGCTGCTGACCCAGAAACTATTTCACAGGGTCCAAAGGGAGTTAAGGCTTCCGCTGCTAAAAACCCAACACCCTCTGACAGAGATTCAAGGGCACTGGATAGATGGGGGGAAAAAGGTTTACACATCTGCAACTTTGGCTATAAGGGCCTTAAAGTGTCAATTTCATATGCTTAAGTATCAGCAACATGTCATGGGATTGCTTAAACAGAAAATGTTGTTAAATTCTGAATGTGCAGAAAACAAGGAAATGCAGGATTTATTGTATGCAGCAGAACAAGTTGGAAAACATACTTTGCAATGTGGTTTTGATTCTTTGGAGGCCTCCTGCAGGGCCGCAGTTACGGGTTCTGTAATTAGGAGGCATGCTTGGTTAAAGGAACAAAATCTGCCTGATCATGTTAGTTAAATTACTAGATGCACCTTTACAGCATGATACTTTGTTTGGTGTTAAGGCAGAAGAGGTGTTAAAAGAAAATGGAGGACAAAGCTAAATCTATGCAAACTGTCAAAGATTTTTTACAAGTACAGCCACCTAGGTTTAGTAGACACTGGCCTACAAAAAATTGGTCCTTTCCTGTGTCAGACAGACCTCAAAGGGGCAGATCCAGACGCCCTAGGGGCAGATCCCAGGCGCAAGGTTCTTATAGGCCCAAGCAATGGGGTGCTTCTACCTCCAAAGCTGAAGAAGATAGATCACAAACTTACAGAAAACTGTCCCAATGACTCCCCCCTGCCTGCACCAAGCACTTATCTTCTGGCAGCACCCGTAGGGGGAAAATTAGCACTTTTTGCTCAAAACTGGCACATCATAACTCAGGACAAGTGGGTTCTAAACATAGTGTCACAAGGCTACAAGTTCCATTTCCATACTCTGCCAAAGGCAAACGGCTGGCCAGATCTGCCAAAAAATCAATGGGCAGAGGCACCAAAACAAGTCTCATCCCTCATGGACATGGGGGCCATTCAACAAGTACCAGAGCAAGAGCAGGGACAAGGATTTTACTCAAGACTGTTCCTGGTACCCAGAAAGGACAAGGCCTGGAGGCCGATACTGGACCTATCTATTCGGAACACTTTCCTGGAGATTCCAAAATTCAAAATGTTGACTTTGCAGCAGCTTCTGCCCATGCTGGGCATGAATGCTTGGCTTGTGACTTTAGACCTAAAAGAGGCATACCTGCATGTTCCAATCAGACAATCATGCAGAAGATACCTAAGAGTCAAGGCTGGTTCAGTGCATTACCAATTCTCTGCACTGCCCTTTGGCTTATCTACTGCGCCCAGGGTCTTTACAAAGTGCCTGGCACCAGTAATTGCATTCTGCAGACAGAGAGAGATATAAATATATCCTTACTTGGACGACTGTCCCATTCAAGCAGAGAACAAGGACATTCTTCAACATCTAGCGTTTGTGAAATGACTTCCTAGCTCTTTTGTAGCTCACTGTTTAAAATCCGCCTCTGGGCGTTTTTTTCTGGCTATACTGCTCAGACAAGCTCCACGTGGGTTTACAGAGTGGTCCTAGCAGCAAGGAACTCGAAAAAGTGACTACCTTCTGGATTTAAGTATCTTTGCTTTTTTTTCACTGGAAATAGCTTCTGTAGCTTACTTTGAACTAGCCTGAACTGTTATTTAACGGATTGCTGCATTTATTTTAAAATCTGCACTTAAAGTTACATTTAGTCAAATTTGATCGAAAGTTTGCTTGTTTGTTTGTTTAACTGTGGAGGCTGCCCACTAAAGTGTGCTAGCCTGTGTAACTAATTTATCACTGTCTCTGCATTTTCTGTGTGTTTCTACCAAAAAAACAAAAAAATAATCCTTGTTTTCCCGCCTTCCTCGACTAGTTTAGACCAGTTTACAGGCATTGCTGTATTCTGGGCTGTGGTGTAGTTCCTGTGTTGTCCATTACCTTACTTGGATAGAAGGAAGTTTCTTTGCTCACCAGTGGGAGTGGGGAGCCTTGAGCAGCCTACCTGTCCTTGGAGGAAGTGACCTCAGCACAAGAAGCTGTAGTAATTGGTTGTTTGGGACCATTCCTAGCTCTTTTGTAGTTCACTGTTTAAAATCCGCATTTGCACGGCTTTGCTTGATGCGTCGTAGCGCAGCGCCGGTTAAACAAGGTTAAACTTTTTCTGGCTCCGCCAGGTCTGCTCTTCAAATTTTCCCTTAAGGAAGCTCTACTCTTAGTATAACCAGAATACTCACTGTATTATAAGCCTAGCACTTGTTCTCAATACTTCTCTACTAAGCACTCTCATACTAAGTAAAGCACTACATCTACTTACCACCCCTGTGAATACCCACTTCCCTTAAAGGTATACCACTCCCTTATACTGTTCTAGCATGTCGAGTGGTAGATTACTGGCGTCGTCTCCAGTTCAGCTGGTCAATCTGGGCATCTTGAGACAATGCTACAATTGTCTCATGTACACAGACAACCCTCTCCTCCTCCCGACAAACACAATTACATGTGAGAGATGCAACTATATAGCCAAACTGGAGGCTGAACTCTCTCAACTCAGGGCTGGCATGACCAGACAGGAGGAGATGGCAATCACACATACAAAAATCCCAGTCCCACATAGACCTACCACAACTGCAAACCAAACACATAAAAACACAAAGACATACTCAGAGGCTCTAATAAAAAACTTACCAAAACAACAGAGGCTCCCAAAGCAGACATCCAAAAATCCACCACCTCAAAACAAAACACTTGCAACACATACTTCAATAAATCAATGTATCAACCAATCGTATCCCTTAAGGCCAAACACCTTGCCTGATACACTAGTAATAGGTGACTCCATAGTCAGACATACTGATGTCCCACTGACCAGGCTGAACAAGGAGAAGGTGACTGTGAGCTGTCTATCAGGAGCTAGGATCCGCCACATAACACACGCACTCGGGTCACTCCAAAGCAAGTACAAATATGACTCCGTCATTTCCATGCTGGTATGAATGACCTGAGACGTACCTCCCTGGACTACATGAAAAGAGACATAGAGGAGCTCTCCGATTATGTAGCCCAGGCTGGTATGACCCTGACCTTGAGCAGCATCTTGCCCTCACCAAGAATGATACCACAATACAAAGACAAGATGATCAGCTTTAACAATTGGCTCAAGTACTGATGTCATTCTAAGGGGATCCAATGTCTGTCTGCCTGGGATGATATGTTGGACAAGCCACGCTGCTTTGCAAGGGACGGCTTACACCTGTCACCACTGGGCTTCCGGATATTGGCTAAGGCTCTTGCCACCCCCATAGTGCCTTTTTTAGGCAAGGTTCAAAAGACAAACCCACCTCCTTAGAAAACAAAAATGGAAAAAAACTAAGGGTAATGCTGCTCAATGCCAGAAGTCTAAATCTCAAGATGCAGGCACTTGATGCACTCCTCAGCATGGAGAACATCGACGTCTGTGCAGTAACTGAAACCTGGTTCAAGGCTCCTGAGAGCACCCCAGCACTACCAGGCTATACCTCATATCATGCTTTTTGGCCCCAAAACCCGGGCCGAACCACAAAGGGAGGGGGAAGAGTCCATATTCATAAAGGACACCCACACCTCCAGGTTAGTAGCAACACATGAAGCATCAGAGACCATGCAGGTGCAACTAACCATAGGCAAAACTGGTATACAACTGGTAGCATGTTACAGACCACCCTCCCAATCTCAAGAACCCCACTCAGCCTTCCTGAAGATATTGGAGGATATGAATGTATCACAAAATACCATCATACTGGGAGACTTCAACTACCCAAACCTAGATTGGGTACATTATTCTAGCCCTAATACCCTAGCCCAAAGGTTCCTGGAATTCATAAATTCAAATGCACTGGAACAACTAGTCACCTCTCCCACTAGGGGAGATAATATACTAGACCTGATCATCACAAACATGGGGACAAAATGCTCCACACCAGAAGTATACCCCTCACTAGTGAAATCTGACCACAAACTAATCACCCTGGATATACATATCGCACCTCCACCCCCAGCACAAAAGACCACAGTGAAAAACTTCTCAAAAGCAGACTTCACTCTTCTTAAGACTGAAATGGTATCCTTTAAGCCCACTGTGCCAGTGGATACCACATCCCACAATGCTGAATCCTTCACAAATGCTTTCTATGGACATCTCCAAGAATGCATGGATCATGCAATCCCAAACAAATCCAAGACCCTCTCCACCAAATGTAAGCATCCTATCTGGTGGACCTCAACCATAAACAAATTGTATAACAAAAGAAGAAAGCTACTGCACGTCAGAGCGAAATCCCATGAAGGGAAGACATCTCTGAGCAACATTAGCAGAAAACTACGTTCTCTCATAAAAACATCCAAGGCAAACTTTGAGAAAAAAATTGCTAAGGACACTAAAGATAACCACAAAGCCTTCTTCAGCTATGTTAGAAACCTGGGCGGAAACCCTCAGATATGCTCAGAGTTGGTTCACAACAACAAAAAATACACTGAACCCACAGATATTGCTAACATTCTGGCTGATAGGTTCAGTGCAAATTTCTCGCCTCCTTCACCCCCAAAAGAAGAAATACTTATCCCAGCTGAATGTAATCTCCCTGTCATCTCAGATGTCCAAGTGAGAACCGCCCTAAACAAAGCAAAAACACAGCATCAATGGGACCTGACGGTATCCCCGGGGGTGTGTTACGTGAACTCCAAGGGGAGCTAAACCCACACATAAAAATGCTATTTAACCTTAGCCTTACTTCGGGATATGTACCTAAACACTGGCGTACAGCAACAGTGGTCCCACTCCACAAGGGGGTGCCTCTACAGACCCTGAAACTACCGCCCATAAGCTTGACTAGCCTGGTCTGCAAAGCTATGGAAAGAATCATTATGGAACTCATAAACAGAGACATAGGGGACCTACAGACGCTTGACCCCACCCAGTTCGGCTTTTTAAAGGGCAGATCCTGCCTTTTAAACCTGGTTGACTTTTTCAAAACAGTCACTAGAGCCATTGATGAGGGCAAAGCAGTCCATACAGCATACCTGGACTTGGCTAAGGCCTTCGACACAATACCCCACTCAGGCATCATAGATAAGCTAAACAGCTTAAAAGTAAACCCTTATGTCACTAGATGGGTTGCAAACTGGCTAAAGGACAGAACCCATAAAGTTAAAATCACTGGAGCATTGTCAGACTCAAAGCCAGTCACAAGTGGTGTCCCACAGGGATCTGTCCTGGGACCCCTCTTGTTCGGCATTTATTTCTCAGATGTTAAAGCAAACATGGGAGGGCTGTGGCTGACAAAGTTCGCAGATGACTGCAAACTAGGTGCCATAGTCAATACACCAGCAGATGCACACATCCTACAAAAAGGCCTCACTGAAACGGACAACTGGTGCCTTAGTCACAGTCTTAAACTAAATGCCAAAAAATGTATAGTTATCCCTTTTGGAAAAAACAAAGTACCCACAAATTATCACATAGACAGCAACCCACTGAGTACGGAAAAAGTAATGGGAGACCTAGGGACCCAAGTAGACAGCAACCTCTCATTTGACACCCACGTTGCCAAAGTGGTTAGAAAAACATTCTACCTTGCACACCACCTTGCACACCTCATCATGAAGGGTTTCACATCCAGATCCAAGGATGTCATTGTACCCCTATATTCCTCCCTCATCAGACCCATGATTGAGTACAATGCCCCATTTGGTATGTACCTCACCCGGCACTTGCAACAGCTGGAGAGACCACAAAAGTTCCTCACCAAAAGGATCAAGAGTCTCCAACATATGTCTTATTCTGCCAGACTAAAGAAACTTCAGCTCTATTCAGTAGCATATACCGCCTGCTCAGAGGTGATCTCTGCCTGACATACAAGGCCATGTCCAATCAGGATCTAATGGACATGCTCCACCTCAAAAAATCCAAATCCATCAGGACCACGAGAGCTAAAGACTTAAACCTCGGCACAAGTATGAATAGGACATGCTGGAGGGATAGATTCATAACCCAGAGGCTTCCCATGCTTTGGAACAGGATCCCAGTTCATATTAGGCAGAGCCCCTCACTGAATCTCTTCAAGAGAAATCTTGATGAGTGGATGGAAGATCGTAAGTTTACCCCAGGGGTCACATCTGTGTCACTGCTAGACAGGGGCACATTAAACTAATTATATTATATAAGGGGACCTTCACTGTGTCACTACTAGACAGAGGCACAGTATTCTAGATTTTATTTGTACATTTTTGTACCATTTCATGGGGTGGCAAAAGCCACATCACTATGGCTAGGCTTACAAATGCCCTAGGGCAGATAGCCTAGTACTATACTATGAAACTATGAAATTATGCCTAGGGTACACAGTCAACAAAAAGAAATCAAAACTAGTACCCTCACAAGTGATAACATTCCTGGGTGCATGCTTGAATACAACTGCCCAGATGGCTTATCTCACGCCAGAAAAACAAAGGCAACTGACTACCTATTTCAAATTGTTGGCAACAAAGGCCCAGTTATCTGCAAGAAAAATTCTACAGGCTTTGGGCTTCGTGACATCCTGCATCCTACTTCCATATGCAAGACTGCATATGAAGAAACTTCAATGGTACCTAAAAAGTGTTTGGACTCAACATTGCCACAGCCTGGAAACAGTCATTACTCTCATTCCCTCCCTGCAACAGGAGTTTCGATGGTGGGCAAAGGCTTGTCACCAGAACAAGGGACAGCCATTCACATTACCTCCAGCCAGGCAGACACTAACAACGGATGCATCAGACTATGCATGGGGGACCCCACATGGCAAGAAGATGCATTCAGGGCATATGGTCCTCAAACCAAATGCATCTACATATCAATCAGAAAGAGACGTTAGCTGTTCAAAATGCCCTGACAGCCTTCAAGGACCAACTTCATCCGGGACATCTACTGATAAAGACAGACAACACCACGGTCATGTGGTATATAAACAAGCAGGGGGGCACACATTCTTACCCCTTTTGCAGACTAGCCATGACCTTGTGGGACACAGCTTTGACTTACCAAATACATCTGCAGGCACAATTCCTGCCAGGAAAGGAAAATACTCTGGCAGACGAACTAAGCAGAAACCTCATGGATCCCCATGAGTGGAAGCTGGATCCACAAGTCTTCAGCATGATAACAAGGAAATGGGGATGCCCGGACATAGATCTGTTTGCCTCCCCTCTCAATTACCAGCTAAAGATTCTGCACAAGGACTTATCACAGACAAGCATGGAAAGTGGACGCCCTATCTTTCAGCTGGAAAAACCTATCTGTATATGCCTTTCCTCCACTGCCAAATGCCAAAGATGATGCTGATTGCCCCAGACTGGCTACGCCAGTACTGGTATCCAATACTAAGGAACTTATCCCTATACCGAACTTGGACCTTACCTCAAATACCTCGACTACTGTCCCAGCAATCAGATCATGCACAGCCAACTCAGGACATTAAACTTGGCAGCATGGCGGATAATGTAGTCATACAAAAAACACCTCTCAGTAAAGCTATGATGGATGTCATTCTGGAAGCCCGAAGGCCTAGTACTAGAAAGTCTTATGCTGGAAAATGGAAGAGATTCTGTGCCTGGAACCAGGCGCACAAGGAACTGATACAGCGGTACCAAATATTCCTCAGATTTTGCAATACTTAACTGAGATGCTGGACAAAGGCCTATCTTTTTCATCAATTAAAATTCATGCCTATGCCATTTCGTCTCATTACAATACAGAGCCACCACTTTTTTCTCACCCTTTATTAAGGCAGTACCTCAGAGGAGCCAAAGATTTAAGGCCCTCAAGGAGGCTACCAATACCTGCATGGGACCTCAACTATGTCTTGGAAAAGCTCACCCTGCCTCCTTTTGAGCCAGCTGCTACTGCTGATATGAAGTTTTTATCTTGGAAGACAGCTCTGCTCTTGGCAATTACTTCTGCAAGATGAGTTTCAGAGCTACAGGCACTCATGGCTGTGGAACCTTTCATCATTTTTCATCCAGACAGGGTCTTAACCAAGCCATCCATCTGCAAACCTTTTACCCAAGTCCACAGAACAAGGGGGAGAGAATTCTACATTCTTTGGATGTACACAGTCAGCTTAGACTTAGATTCTACTTGGACAGAAACAAAGCTTTCAGGAAGACAGATCAATTACTAGTGGCATATGCTGCAGGATCACAAGGAAAGCCTATCTCAAAGCAGACTATTTCTGACTGGTTAGGCCACTGCATTTGTTTTTGCTACACCATGGCAAGCCAGTGTCTAAGGGTATTGGGCCTCATTCCACCAGAACTGCAGCCACCTCAGCAGCCTTTCTCAGAGGAGTACCAACCAGAGACATTTTAGAGGTGGCTACTTGGAGTTTAGTGCACACCTTTACAAAGCATTATCATCTGCCACTCTACTCTAAATCCAGGGTAGGCTTTGCCACTGCAGTTCTGCAGGGCCTCATAGCCACTCATACTACTGTCTAGTTCCAGCCTCCCAACCATAGCTTTGGGACTCTACCCAAATGTAATGACTGCAACAATGAAACACGAAGAACATAGTACGGTTATTACATTTGACTGCAACAATGAAACATGAAGAACATAGTACAGTTGTGTACACTTACCATAAATGTAGATGTTCGAGTGTATTCACTGTTGCAGTCCTCGTTACCCACCCCCTTCTCCCTTTTTTCTTTTGGATCTTATCTTTCCTTCTCTGATTTATACTACCTATTTGTGTATTTGCTTATAGATGAAGGTAAAATTTACATTTGATGTATTTCTGAATATATATATATATATATATATATATATATATATATATATATATATATATATATATAAAGTTTGGCTACCCTTTTTGGGGGCACCTGACATCTGGGGCAAGAAACTGAAGAAAATGGTGTTGGCTGCTTCTTTTATACCCCTGATGACCTGATGTCAGGGAAGGGGCGACAGCAGCTGACGCAGGACCCAAGACTTTGGAATTCAGGCCGGCTGAGTGCAACCTGCCAGCAGGATTACCCAAATGTAATGACTGCAACAGTGAATACACTCGAACATCTACATTTATGGTAAGTACTCTTGCTTGATGTACCGCATGACTGTGTTAGTGTCTGTAACCACTTGGAGAGGTGCCAGGGACTAAAATGGCTCAAAGATGTGTGTGCCTTGATCACTCCAAGCATCCTGTTGATATTTATGTGCTTGCATCTGTCCTTGATGTCCAACATCTTTGGCAATTTTATTCCTCCTGAAACTGTTCTGTCCATAGCCCTGGAAGAAGTATCCGAGTCTCACACACACTGTAAACAATGACCTCTGTGCAATAGAAGAAACTAAGTTATTTAAAGCAGATTTTTCCTCACAAGAAAAAACTGTAGATAAAACATTTCCTCATGCTTTCACAGTAAGTCAAAACAAGCTAACATACAAGTCTGACTGTTCAAAATTCTGAAAATCAAAGCTGCAGAAGTATACATTTTTTTCTATTTTTATCAGAAATAGGATTAGAATCAACTAAGTGCTTAGCTGCAGTGGGGTCAACTAAAGCTAAATCTGCTGGGTCAGATTTGGGGATAATTCATAATACTTAAGAACTTTATATATCCTTTCTGCCTTTTAGGGGAAGCTGGCTGAATATTGGGAATATTTTAGGCAGTAACACACACATCCCCAAAAGCAGACAGAGTAGGAGGAATGGATGTAGGTTCGGGAATAACTCATATTATTTTCTGAGGGACTGTGAATACTCAGTGTTCTACCACTGATAACACTAACACAATAATCTCTGAAAAAGAGAGCTCATCATAGTGAGAATCAGCATGAGCTCTTGTTTGAATCGGAATCAGAAATCTGAGGGGGGAAAATTGTATCCCTCCCTGCATCTTCATGTTCAGATTCAGAATCCTGAATCTCTTTAGGAAAAGAGTAATCCCTCTTTCTTTTATCAGAAACTGCTTTACAAGAAATATCAATAGCCTGAATTAAACCCTGAACCAGACCAAGGAAACGGAGGAAACGTAAATACGTTTGGTTTTCTTTTTCTTTTTGACAGAAAGAATGGGACCAACTGTGTTAATGGTGACAGCAGCTTCAGCAGGGATGGGCATAGTATTCTGATACAACAGGGAGACATTCCCTGTTCATTGTCAAAGGACCAACAAGAGTGGCTGTCCCTTGTCCACTGAGGAGACCCCAACAGCCACACAGGATCTGGCTAACCCCCCGGTCCATAGTGGCTTTAGGTGCTATACCAGAGGGATCCATGGTAAAAGATGTGTGGCCTGAGGTGCAAGAAATAGCTGCAGCAGGGTCACCTACCTATAGCTGAGGCAAATTGCTAGCCTGGTGTGGCAGAGGATGTTTCCTCAATTCTTTCTTTCTGTGGCTGGAAGAAGGACCAACAGTGGGATTGGTAGTTTGTTCCATGTTCAAGCTGAAAATGGTGCCTCTCTCCAGTGGAAGATGAGATGCAGTTGCTGGTAAATACTACCAGTCTACAACAGTTAACGTTTTGACAAAAAATACAATAATAAGCTCTTTAAAACAAAATGTTTTCAGTTACTTTATACCACTTTTAAACTGACAGAAAAAAATGAGTGCTCTGTTTAAAAATATGTTGCAGTCTTTTTTTAAAAAACAAAACTCTCCACAAAGGGGGAGTCACCACTGATGTCCTTCAAGAATGCAACTGCAGTCATAACATATGGGTTGTCCTGCCCCAGGCAGCCCTCGGTCGGCCGGATTCCAAAGTCTGGGTCCGACGTCGGCTGATGTTGCATTTCTCTCCGACGTCAGAGCGGCTGGAGTATATAAGCATCAGCCGACGCCATCTTCTTCAGTCTTTCTTGCCGCGTGGTGCCCGAAGCAGAAGCAGTTCGCAAGTGCCGGTCGGTCAGCTCCTGTATTCTTCGAAACCGAAGTCATCAGAAAAGCTAAGTACCCCGTTGGGGACCTTTTCTTGCCTCAGCCGATGTCAGAAATTACTGAAAAAGTAAATAATTGTTTGTCTTGTGGTAAACAAATACCTCATAAGGATTTCCATTCTTACTGCCTCCCTTGCCTCGGCCCAGACCACGACGTCTCGGCCTGTGCCTCCTGTGCTCGCTTCAATAAGCGCACTCTCAGGCGCCGGGCGGAGTTCGCTGAAGACTTTTTCGACGAAAAATTTGATTATACAATGCCGTCGGAACAACCGACAACGCATACTCCTAAGAAACGAAAAGACCGGGACCAACATCCTCGGCCCGCGTCTTCCACCGACACCACGCCAAAACTTACCGCGAGTGCCCCGGTTCCCTCTGAGGCGGTTATTCCACCGCTTCGAACCGAAGACACCGCATTACCGATACCTCCGATACCGGAGGCCACTCCGACGCCAGTTATTGATTTTCCTCCGGATACTGAAACCGAGGAAATGCCTGAGACCATTGCTGTTGATAAGGTCACTCCTGCACGTGGAGCGGCTAGACCTCCCATGTCCATGTCTATCAAGGCCTACACACGTGCAAAGGCAGCCAGCAAGGCCAAGCATCTTACTGCTAAAACCTTACCTCAGCCTACTCCAGATACTCAAATCATGTCTTTGGCCACAGATTTAATTTCCCTGATGAGAGGTTCCCAGGCCCATCCTGAGAGAGGATCACAGCCTCCTCCTGATAAGAGGCCCAGGGTTGAACCCTCTGTCCCTCTTTCTTCAGATGAAGATTCTGAGGACTCTGTTCACTCCGAAAGCCAGGAAGAGCCCTTCCAGACCTATGAGGATTCAGATGCAGAGGACTCCATTCCCTCGGCCTCTCCTCCTGAGGTTATTTCTTTTGGGGAAGTTCTGCATTCCATGAGGGAACATTTTCAGTGGCAAGGCCAGGAATATTCAGATTCCAGAAAGCGCCTTCGAACATTCCTTAAAAAACCCCAACACACAGACCCTTAGCTATTCCTCCTGTGCTTGATGTTTTGGATGATCTATACTCTGACTCCAGTGTTACCCCTGATACTCTTCCTCCTGCTCCTGTCAAGCCTGACAGATACTATAGGGTCCCAGAAACCCATTCACATTTCTTTAGGGCCCATGCTGTTGATTTAGAAACAATTTCCCAGGGGCCTAAAGGGGTTTCAGCTACCACCTCCAAAAATCCTTTGCCTTCCGACAGGGAAGCAAGGTCCTTAGAGAGATGGGGGAAGAAGGTTTACACCTCCACTACTTTATCTATGAGAGCTCTCAATTGTCTCTTTGACATGTTTCAATATCAGGATTTCCTGTTAGATGATTTACAGCAAACATTGGCCTCTCCTGAGCCTTTAGATAGGAAGTCTTTGCAAGAGGCTGTGCATAATTCTCAGCAGGTTAGCAATCACTTTCTACAGTGTGGATATGATGCATTGGAAGCTTCATGTAGGGCAGCTATGACAGGGGCGGTCATTCGTAGACATGCATGGTTAAAAGAACAACCTTTACCAGATCATGTTAAGGCAAAACTTCTTGATGCACCCTTGGAAAAGAACAAGCTTTTTGGTGCTAATGCTAAAGATGTGTTAAAGTCCATTGAGGAAAAAGCCAAGTCAGTTCAGACAGTCAAAGATTTCCTGCAGGTTCAGCCACCCAGATTCAGCAGGAACTGGCCTTCTAAAAACTGGTCCTTTCCTAATTCTGAAAGATTTCAAAGGGGCAAAAACAGGCGTGCCCGAGGAAGAGGGCAATACAGAGGATCCTACAGGGAACGACAATGGCAACCAGCAAACCAAAGAAGTGACACAGGGGTTTCTCTTGCCCCGCAGGGACAATCTCAATGACTTTCCTCTACTTCCGCTGACCAAGGAGCAAACAGAAGCTCCTTTGGGCGGAAAATTATCTTTGTTCTCAAAAAATTGGCACAAACTGACAAAAGACAAATGGATTTTGGACATTATAGACCACGGTTACAGGTTCCATTTTCATACCTTGCCAAGAAAACAGGGCATGCCAAACCTTCCACAAAATCAGAGGGCAGAGGCTATAAAGCAAATTTCTCTGCTTGCTCAGATCAAAGCAATAGAAAAAGTTCCACAACAAGAACAAGGTCAAGGGTTTTATTCAAGACTGTTCCTTGTTCCAAGAAAAGAAACTCAATGGAGACCAATACTGGACTTGTCCGCTTTAAACACTTTTGTCATAGTACCAAAGTTCAAAATGCTGACTCTACAGCAACTCCTTCCCATGCTGGACAAGGGGTCTTGGCTGATTACTCTGGACCTCAAGGAGGCATACCTGCATGTCCCTATCAGACACAGCTGCAGAAGATACCTCAGATTTCTTGCAGGGCCAGAGCATTATCAATTCTCAGCATTGCCATTTGGCTTATCTACTGCACCCAGAGTATTCACGAAATGCCTGGCATCAGTAATTGCTCATTGCAGGCTCCAGGGGATTCAAATCTACCCATACCTGGACGATTGCCTCATACAAGCGGACGACAAACTAACCTTGACAAAAAAACTTGAATTATGTCATACACTTGCTACAGGCTCTGGAATACACAGTCAACTTTCAAAAGTCAAGACTTCAGCCATCCCAGCAAATAACCGTCTTAGGAGCCAAACTAGACACAGCTTCTCAAATGGCTTACCTGACAGAAGACAAGCAAAAGAAGTTAACTCATTATTTCAAAAGTTTAGCAAAGCTCACCCAGATGACTGCAAGGAGATTCCTACAGGCCCTGGGTTACATGGCATCCTGCATTCTCCTGGTTCCACTAGCAAGACTACACATGAGAAAGCTTCGATGGTACGTAAAAAGCTTATGGTCTCAACACAGCAACAACCTAGAAGCAACTATACCGCTCATTCCATGTCTTCAAAAGGAATTTCTATGGTGGGCCACAGTAAGCCAGTCAAACACAGGTATGTTGTTCAAAAAACCTCAGATAACACAGACCATGACCACAGACGCCTCAGACCTTGGATGGGGGGTGCACATGGAGGGCAGATGTATTCAAGGACAATGGTCTCCAAAGGAAACACATCTGCATATCAACCAAAAAGGAATGCTGGCAGTAATGCATGCCATCGAGGCCTTTGGACAACAACTTCAACAAGGCCACCTACGAATACGGACAGACAACACCACAGTGATGTGGTACATAAACAAGCAGGGGGGCACTCATTCTTACCCCCTTTGCAGACTGACAATGAATCTTTGGGAAAAATCACAGAGTCTAAACATACAGTTACAATCCCAGTTTGTTCCAGGCAAAGACAATGTTCTGGCGGACAGTCTAAGCAGGAATTTCCTAGACCCCCACGAATGGAGGTTACATTCAGACATCTTTATACGACTCACCTCGACATGGGACAGGCCGGACGTAGACCTATTTGCCTCCCACCTCAATCATCACTTACAAAAGTTCTGTTCAAGGACATATCCACAAGCATGGAAAATAGATGCTCTCTCATTCAACTGGAGTTCCCTAATAATCTATGCATTTCCACCTCTGCCACTGATGACCACAGTGTTACTAAAGATCAAAGCAGAGCAGCCCAAGGGGATCCTAATAGCTCCAGACTGGCCAAGACAACACTGGTACCCACTACTGCAGAGCATATGTCACAACAAAACGTGGGCCCTTCCCCAATGGCCCCAACTTTTGACTCAACACAACTTCAGGACAGTTCATCCCAACATCCAGACGCTACAGCTAACAGCTTGGGAGATCCCATAAATAACCTCAATTTACCTCTCTCCAAGGAAGTTCAGCGGATACTAACAGAAGCCCGCAGACCATCCACCAGAAAGGCTTACTCAGCCAAATGGGAGAGATTCAGCATTTGGAGTACCAACAAGGGTCATGATGCATCACTTTTGAGCATTTCACTCATTCTGGAATACTTGGCAGATATGCTGCATAACGGACTATCATACTCTTCCATAAAAATACATGCTTCAGCTATCTCAGCTAGATACAACACTGATCCACCTGTGTTTTCACATCCTTTGTTAAGGCAATTTCTTAGAGGAATCAAGAATATAAAGCCCCCAAGAAAGGCACCAGTACCAGCTTGGGACCTCAATTATGTCCTAGAAAAATTGACTCTACCTCCCTTCAAGCCAGCAGCTTCTGTGGATTTACAATTTCTTTCCTGGAAGACAGCTTTCCTGTTGGCCATTACCTCAGCAAGAAGGGTTTCGGAATTACAGGCCCTAATGGCAATACCACCGTTCATAACCTTTCACAGAGACAGGGTCTCCTTACAAACCAACCCTACCTTTCTGCCAAAAGTGGTATCTAGGGTTTCTTTAAATCAAGCAATTCACCTGCCTACTTTCTTTCCCAATCCTGAGAAAAAAGGGGAAAGACTGTTACATACCTTGGACATTCACAGACAACTTCGCTACTACCTAGACAGAACCAAGACCAGTAGGAAGTCTGATCAGCTTTTTGTAACCTACGCCCCTGGAATACAAGGAAAAGCAATTTCCAAACGGACAATTTCAAAATGGATTGGTCATTGCATCAGATTCTGTTATTCCTTCCATGGAAAGAGTGTGCCAGCCAATGTCAGACCACACTCCACCAGAGCTACAGCCACCTCTACAGCATTCTTAAGAGGGGTGCCTACAAAAGACATTCTAGAAGCTGTTACATGGAGCTCCGTGCATACATTTTCCAAACACTACAACCTCCCTTTATATTCCAGATCCAGAGCAGGCTTTGCTTCGGCAGTCCTGCAGGGATTGATAGCTACACCATCCTTTGCTTAGAGCATACCACCTCCCCCAGCTAAGCTATGGTATTCAACCCATATGTTATGACTGCAGTTGCATTCTTGAAGGACATAGTACAGTTTTGTACCTACCATAAATGTAGATGTCCGATAGATATGCAACTGCAGTCGGGTTTTCCCTCCCTCCTTCCCCTCTGTGCCTTGGGTCCACTCCTCTCCCTGTTATCCTTAGCTGGGGATATCTGTTATGGTGTATCTGTTTATTGCTTATTTATTTGTCTGGAAACCTATTTTTGCCTTCCAAATTTGATTACAGCCTGCCTTGGAGGGCACCTGGCATCTGGGGCAAGAAACACTGAAGAAGATGGCGTCGGCTGATGCTTATATACTCCAGCCGCTCTGACGTCGGAGAGAAATGCGACATCAGCCGACGTCGGACCCAGACTTTGGAATCCGGCCTACCGAGGGCTGCCTGAGGTAGGACAACCCATATGTTATGACTGCAGTTGCATATCTATCGGACATCTACATTTATGGTAGGTACAAAACTGTACTATCTCGGGAACGATCTCCCTATTATCCTGACGAGTCTGGTTTGCAAGGTCATGGAACGTATCATCATGGAACTCATAAACCAAGACATTGGTAACCTCCAAACTCTGGATCCCACCCAGTTTGGGTTTGTGAAAGGCAGATCATGCCTCCTGAACCTGATCAACTTCTTTGAGGTAGTCCCCAAAGCCATAGATGAGGGTAAGGTGGTTCACACAGCCTATCTTGACCTCGCCAAGACTTTTGACACCATCCCCCATTCTGGAATTATAGCTAAACTCACTGAACTAGGTAGAAATCCCTACGTCACAAGATGGGGTTGCCAACTGGCTCACTGACAGAACCCACACTGTAAAAGTTGCACACTCCAAATCTGACCTCAAACCAGTGACAAGCGGAGTACCACAGGGTTCATTCCTGGGACTGCTCCTGTTTGGTATCTACTTCTCTGAAGTACAGGCTAACACAGAAGGCCTCTGGCTAATGAAGTTCGCAGATGACTGCAAACTAGGAGCCGTAGTAGAGTCCCCAAATGATGTGGAAATCCTACAGAAGGGCCTCGCTGAGACAAATGCCTGGTATCAGAGCCATGGCCTCAAGCTCAATGCCAAAAAGTGTATTGTCATCCCCTTTGGTAAAAACTCTGTACCCATGAACTTCTACATAGACAACAGTCTACTTAACACCGAATGTGTAATGAGAGACCTTGGGACCCAGGTGGACAGTAGTCTGTCCTTTGATAGTCACATCGCCACAGTAGTCAGGAACTCCTTCTTCATGGCACACCTCATCATAAAAGGGTTCTCGTCCAGGAAAAAAAGAGGTAATTGATCCACTCTACTCGACACTCATTTGACCCATTATAGAGTACAACGCCCCTTTTGGAATGTACCTCACAAGACATCTGCAGCAGCTGGAAAGGCCACAGAAGTACCTCACAAAGAGGATTACTGGCCTCAAACAGATGCCCTACACTGACCGTCTCAAAAAACTCCAGCTTTACTCCATAGCATATCGCCTACTCCAAGGTTATCTGTGCCTAACATATAAAGCTATGTCAAACCCAGAGCTGTTGGACATGCTACACCTAAAGAAATCCCAATCCCTCCGAGCTACACACTGTAGGGACATAAACCTTGTCGCCACAATAAACAGGACATGCTGGAGGGATAGATTCCTGTCCCAGAGACTTCCCCATACTCTGGAACAGGCTACCCATGTATGTCAAGAAAAGTTCTTCATTAGCACTCTTCAAGAAAAATCTTAAGTGGGTGGGAAATGGGAAATACACCCTGCGGATCACTTCTGCTTCTCTGCTCAACAGTGGCACAGGAAAATAACTTTCTTGGGTGGCGTATGCCAGGGAACCTTGTTGACTACGCTTACGTAGGCCCTTGGGCTGATAGCCTAGTACCTACCTATGAACCTATAAGAAATGTATTTATTAAATTACGTATGAGAGTCAATCATACATTTATATAAATGAAAACAAACCATGCTGATGTAATTTCAGTTGCAAACATTCCATGACAAACCATATTGACATAATTGTAGTGGCAAACATACTTCACTTCTAATCTGTTCAGTCATTGTCAGTCAGCTCATTCAACACCTGCCTTCTTTTCTCCACTGCATGTATTGTTCCCACATTTCCCATTTTTTTCTATGTAATTAGCTCATACCCTTTTCTAAAGATCACAGTGCAATTCCAATTCTCGATCGCAGCTCAAAAAATAATTTTCTTAGTTAAACCAATTTGCTTACCCTATATTGTAGACAAAGCAGTCTGCAGGGAATCTTTAAGGTCTGCCAACTTATTACACTCCCAGAAAATATGTTCCCAGTTATCACTTTCTTCCCCATCACACCTCCAACATTTGCTGTCTAGCTAAGGAAAAACTCTTTGGAGTCTACTTTGGGTATAAAAATACCTATGTAAATATTTTCAAGCAACGATACTGACTCCTCTAGGCTTTGTTGCATATTTGGGAGATATACATCTATCCCACCATTGTTTCTCTGTGAATTGCTTATCCAGTCTCTCTTCCCAATCATTTTTAACTTCTTCTGATTGATTCTTATAGTTATCTTGCAATAGTTTGGATACTGTACTAATTATTCATTTTTTTAATGGCAGCTTCTGTTCTAGATGCTACTAACATCTCTACCAGTGCTGGTCTTTCACTTAGGAACCCCTTATTTCTTTCTCTTAGTCTGTATTCTAATATCAGTACTAGGCAGTCTCTGACCTGCAGTCCAAGTACATTATCGGCATCTTCCCATTATATTACCTTCCACTGTAATTGTTTGCTCTCAATACCTTAGTTATTTTACCATTTTTTCCAATAAATTCCAGCCCACTCTTTCCTATGTCTATATCCCTAATTGCAGTCATCCCTAGTGCAGAATCTTTTCCATTCCCGTGTTGTTGTAGTTCTTGGAATATATGAATATAATACTCTGCATGGTTATTTTCCTTATGGATCTACATCCAAAATCCCAGTCTCTCCTTGTTTCTTAAGCTCCCCCTCCCCCGTTTCATCATCCCTTTCCACTTTGAATTATAGGCTTCTGCTTGTGCTTTGTATAGGAGCTTTAAATGTGTAGCTTTAAAATACCCCTTCAAATCGAGTAAACCCAAATAGCCTTGTTCAGTTGGAAGAATCAGATGATCCCACTTGATTCTTGCAGTCTTCCCTTCCCAGATAAAATCCTTCAACTATTTATTAATTGATATCCACAACTTATCCTCTACTTGATAAGAACATGCCTGACCTGTGTATAAAAACAAAGGGACTAAAACATTTTAACTGCTTGTATCTTGTTATCCATGTAACAGAGCTTCCAATTTCTCAGTTTTTGTATTATCTTTTTAGTCTCTTCCCACATATCTTTAGCTGCCACACCAGAATTATTTTAATCCATACTCCTAACTTCATGTTGTTGTGTCCCCATAAATATGGATAGTGCTGAACCAATTTGTGTGCGAGTACTTAATTTACAGCTACTGACTTTGTTTTAGCTTCATTAATTTTGTATCCCAAAAAGATTTGAAACTGTTTCAAAATGTTCCACAACACTGAAATGTTTTCTGGTTTTATCAGGTATAAAATAATATCATCTGCAAACAGAGCCAGCTTTTCTTGAGTACCATACCAATTATATCCTTGAATTTCTGAGTCTCTATTTTCTTTTGCCAGTGGTTCTAAATATAGTGCAAATAACAAAAGGGAAAGAGGACACCCCTGCCTAGTTCCTCTGCTCAAACAGACATTATCAGAGAGGAACCTATCCACTTTAATTTTGCCTTTTATCCTTCCAATCAACCTTATAATTTTGTCAGGGAATGCAGATGCTTCCATTGTCCTGCTTATAAACTCCCAGATTACTCTGTCAAATGCTTTCTCTGCATCAAGACCCACCAACAACAGGGGTATTTTCTTAGATTCTGCATCCCTCTGGATCATCAATGTTCTCTTAATGTTGTCAAATGTTTGCCTCCCCTCCACAAAACCACATTGATCCATGTCTAACAATTTTGGCATCATCTTTGCCATTATAGACATAAACACTTTATAATCATATTTTAGGACTGAAATGGACTAGTATGAAGCTGTATCTGGTGTGTCTTTACCCTTTTCAAGTATTATTACAGTCACCACCACATTCTTCCAGGATGTTGGTGCTTCTTCTCCTCTTAGAATACTGTTAAACAAAACCTTCCAGATCTTTCAGTTTTTCCCTCCTAGCTTCCAAATTTGCACAGGAATATCATCTGTCCCTGGGGACTTTCCTGTTGATTGGTTATACATCACCATTTTATCTCATCTCCTCCTATTCTATTAGTAATTGAGACTCCTCTAACTCTAACCTCCATAAACATTTCCATTTATACTTTTTCCTGATCTCCATATTTCTCTGCTTTATACAGACTTTAACAAAATTTCCGAAATATTTCTAGTACCTCTACAGGATCTCTTATCGGCTGCCTAAGCTATCGACAACCCTTTCTACTTTCTGATGCCTGAGTCACTGGGCTAAAATGTTTTTGTGCTCTGGCATTATCAAAAAAAACAGTTGCTTAACATCAAGCTTTCTAAACATTTGCATATTATCAAGTAATCCTTTATTTTCTGCTTAGCATTCTGCAATTGCTCTTTTTCTTGTTCTGTGAGATTTCCTCTATTCTGCAAATAATTCCTGTTGCTTAACTATATCTCCCTTTCTTTTATTTCCACCCTATTTTTAAACTGCACTTCAATTTTGTACCACTCCCTAGCTATATTTTCAGAAGAAATTTCTGTCTTCTCTAATAACTGCTGAATAATTTCCACTACCCATTCCACAAA
Organism: Protopterus annectens; assembly: GCF_019279795.1. Lineage (NCBI taxonomy): Eukaryota > Metazoa > Chordata > Ceratodontiformes > Protopteridae > Protopterus > Protopterus annectens. Next base: position 616,664,790 of record NC_056733.1, read on the forward strand.
GTCCTCTCTTTTCAGTAGATAGGTGGGAAAGTACAAGTGTCTCATTTTTATTTCATCACCCTGCATTTTTATTTTTGTTATTGGCATATTATCTAAATTAGTTACTGGATGCCTATCAAACGTTTGAATTACATTTCACAGGAAGATGTGTATTTAAGTTTTGTCTAGCTTACCCCAGCTTTTGTATCTTGAGGAATAATAGGTAAATTCACTCCAAACTCCTACTACTAATTTCACATCCTCCATGCCAAATATTTTTATAAAGTTCTTCAAAAATCTACCCTCATTTGTTATATTTTCCCTTCTGGGCCCCCCAGAAACATCTTCCTTGCTGCAAATCAAATTCCAATCCCCAACTGTAGGTAATATTCCCTGCTGAAAAGTGATTATTTCTCCCAGAATTTTCTTAAGCTCCATTATAGCAGTTTTAGGTAGAATATAAGTCCATGCCAGTAGCCCCTTAGTACTACACATCTACCATTATTATATTTTTTAGCCTCTTCTACCACTGTTGGAGCTCCTCTTGCAATTAATGCAAGTACTCCACTTTTCCTGAATAACCATCCTGAAAACCTTTCTTTATCAAATTCACATGTTCAGTTCTTTCCAAATGTGTCTCCTGTATCATAGCTATTTGCACTTTACATTTTTAATATACTTCACTATTTCTTTTTTTGTATATATCTGAGACCAGTCACATGCAAAGATTATATTGAAAGGGTTATGTTGAAAAGTTATTCCCACCTTTTATTTGTAACAGCCTTTTTAAGTATCAATTTCTAGTTTTTATGTTATATGCACACACTAATGTTTGGCAGGCTGATCTTTTATGCAGGTGTTTCTTGTCATATCCATTTATGCCTATGTCACATCTTACCAATCTTTTGTTTTATTGAAAGCCCTCAAAAATACACCCCAAAACCCATTAACGTAACATTAATACACAAAAGTATGTACACCTTCAAATATTGAAGTTTTACCATCCTAATAGGAACAATGGTCACAAACTGGCAGCCACACACTCAAACTTGGTTTAACCTAAAAGGAAGGCTATCCATGCTAAGATGCATGGTGCAGCCTGTATTTGACCACTGAGTGCTGTTTGGTTTTGTCTTATCTTTATTGTTCTCCCAGAATGAAAAAACACTTGAATGCTCTCAGAAGACAGTATCTCCCAGCCATTAAAAGAAAGAAGTTGTGACATCCCTGCACTGGCCCAGTAATCAAGCAGCCTCAATCCTCAGCACTGGCAACAGCTAGGGGGCGTACACACTGGGAGGATGATGAGTACACACACAGTAAAGTACAATTTCCCTTAAGAGCACACAGAGATCACATTCAGTCTGGGGCTTGTTTCTCCCTTTTTCCTCCAGATCCCCAATAAGACTCCCCATTGGCACAGCTATAGGGTAAGATCTCAGCTGAGGGGCCAAGCCAAGACCTCCTGCACCCTCTTTGTCCAACCAGTGCTATGTGTCCCTGCCCAGGTTGCTGACACACACACACACTTTGAGATTTGATTAATATACAAACACACACACACACCTGGGGAAGCCTGACACAGGTTTACTAGCTATGCTCCCTTCTGCCCAGACTATAAGGTAGTTTCCACTGCCACCAACCACTTCTTTTCCGCTGCTATAAGGCCCTTACAAAGAGTATCCAATCCTACTGTATAATGTTACTGTTATCCAAATGGTAGTTTTGACCAAGAGCAAGAGTGCTCTTCTCCCTCTGAGACCTGGCTAAGTACAGCCCCCACTCCATGGTTTGAAGCATCCAGATGCAAAACAAATTCTTTACTGAAGTCTGGACTGGCCAAACAGGGGGGTCCTCTCAAAGCTCCTTTAAGCTTCTGCAATGCCTGCTCACATGCTGGGGTCCACACTACCTTATCTGGCCTGTTTTTCTATGTCAGGTGTGTGAGGGGGGGCAGCTATGGTACTGTAATTGAGCACAAACTTTCTGTATTATTCTGCTGTCCCTAAGAATGCCCTCACCTGCTTTCTGGCAACAGGGTCAGGCCATGCCTGAACACCTTCCACTTTGGCAGGTTCTGGCCTGATCTTACCACTCCCCACTCTATGTCCCAGGTAGGAGACCTCTGCCATACCCACATGGTGTTTGCTGGGCTTAATGGTCAACCCTGCCCTCTGTAGTCTGTCCAGGACCTCCTTGACATGCTGATGGTGTTCTTGTCAGAAATGGCTGTAAATATCTATATCATCAAAGTAATCAAGGGCAAAATCTCCTGCTTCTGCTAGGATACGATCTCAACCTCTGGAAAGTTGCTGGGGTATTTTTCATCCCAAAGGGCATCTTCATGAACTCTTACAAGCCAAAAGGAGTTACAAAGGCTGATCTCTCTCTAGCACTGGGAGCCAAGGGCACCTGCAAGTGATCCTTGGTAAGATACTTAGCCCCACCCAGCTGCTCTAGGACTTCATCTTTCCTAGGCATGGGGTAAGCAACTGACTCTGTGTGACTATTTAATTTCCTGTTGTCCACACAGAACCTGGTGCTGCTATCCTTCTTTGGTACCAGAACCACTGGAGAGGCCCAGACACTGTCGGACTCCTGGACTAACCCTAGTTCCAACATTTCCTATATCTCCTCCCTCAGGCACCCTATAAGGGGCCTGCTTAATAGGCCTTTGGGGTCCTGTATCCACATGGTGCTGCACAGGTGGGTGCACCCTGGTTTCCCAGTGAACATGCCCCCAAACTCCTGTAGTACTGCTCAGCTTTCTCAAACCTGGTTAGGGGATAACTGCTGGAACATTCTACACCTTCCACTGAGGTGTTGGTCCGAGGCTCACTGAGGAGATCAGTCACCAGATCCACCTCAGACTCCTCTTGCCATCCACTGCAAATACTTATCACAAGGGCCTCCCTATCAGGTTAATGTTTCATCATGTTAACATGGTACAATTTGTGCCCCTGCCTCCTGCCTTAGCAGTTCTACCATGTGGTTAACATCACTGACCTTCCTTACTACTTTGTAGGGTCCCTCCCAAGCTGCCTGCAGCTTGTTGTGTCTGACAGGAATGACAACCATTACCTGCTGCCCTACAGCATACTCTCTAGCTCAAGCATTCCTATCATACCAGGACTTTTTCTACTGTTGGGCTTCTGCCAGGTTCTACTGGGCCAAGCCTATGAGTTCCCTGAGCCTTGTCCTGAGGTTTAGGACATATGCCACAGCAGACTCCTTGTGGGATTCACACTCACTCTCCCACTCATATTATATCAAATCAAATCTAGAGGTCTCCTCACCCTATGCTCATACAGCAACTCAAAGGGTGAAAATCCTGTGGATTCCTGGGGCACCTCTCTGTAAGGAAACAACTGATGGGGCAAAGATTTGTTCCACTCCCTCTTAAACTGGTCTTCAAATGCCCGTAGCATGGACTTGAGTGTAGAGTTTAACCTCTCAACAAGACCATTAGTCTGGGGATGGTAGGGTGGTCTTCAGGTGCTTCACTCCACGGTGCTTCCACAGACAAGCCAGCAGGTCTGACATGAAATTGGTACCTCTGGCAGTCAGTATTTCCTTGGCAAACCTACCCTGCTGAAAATCTGTAACAAACAACCCTTGCCAAAGGTATTTGGAATGGGGTCCGTCCTAAAGCTCTGACTGTAGTAGACTGCTCAAGCAAGTAGTGCTCCTCTGTAACTATTTCAGCCTTCACAATGGTTAGGTCAGAGGCTGTGTCTCTCTTAGCAGTGGTCTCTTTCCCATTCACTAAGATAGGATATAACCTCCTGTGGTAGTTTGGTACCCTTGTTGTCTCAAGACAACTTACTGCTGGCATTTTGTAATTCCCACTTAATGGCTCTCGCACCTTTTGTTCCCCACCTTCCCTCTGTGAACATCTATATGCTACATAGCCCTACTTGTTGCATATAAAACATGTAACCCTTGGTCCTGGACATGTACCTGGACTAGTGGCTTCCCCTGCTACTGGCAGACTCTGTTGGGGCAGTATGGGCTGCCCATCATGAGTTTCCTTAGACCCATGAGCAGCGCTGGGTGTCCCTTTCCTGTGCAGTGGTGCCCTGCTTGCTAGCTATGGGTTTCCATTCTTCCCCAATTCATCTGCAGTATCTAATCAGATTCTCATATCCTCAGGCAAAGTGTTAAGGGCTTGTTCCCTCACCAAAAGGTTTGCCAGCCCTTCAAAAGTGGTGACCTGACATCCACTCACCCACCTATGAAAACAAGTTCTTAGTTCAGCAACATATTCACATACACTTTCATCTGACTTGCATCTATGCTCAAGAAACCTTTTCCTGTAAGCTTCAGGTGTTAACCTAAAACATTCTAAAAGAGTTCTATACAGTGTTATAATTTAAGCAATGTCAGACAATTTAGAAATAACAGTTACAGCTTTACCATGGAGTAATGAGGTCAGGAACCGTACCCAGAGCCCTTGGTCAACATTATACTGTTTACATTCTCTCTCAAGCATATGAATGAAGCTATCAAAATTATCCCCTTCTGTAAATTGTGGAAGACATTTACTGACTTTTGTTGCTTCTGGGGTTTGGTTACTCCATTCCCTATTACCTCCATGACTCTGGCAAAGGGTCAGTATCTCCTTTTCATGTTGCCTCTGCCCCTCATTCTCCTCAGCTTCCAGGCATCGCAATTTCTTGGTTTCCTCAGCCTTCAGACATTGCATTTTCTCATTTTCCTCAGTATCTAGACTTCTCAGTCTCTCTGCTGCTTCTATTTCCAAACGCATGACTTCCAGCTCAAGTCTCTAACTCCAGATGAATTTTTAAGTCCTCTGTGGAAAGGTTGAACTGTCCATCTCCAAGGCTAGCCTGATTGTCCTCCTAGTTGCTATCCTATGATGCAGCTGTGACTAAAGCTGCAATCATGTCTGCTTTAGTCAGGTTGGCATGAAGCAGTCCTTTAGCCTGACACATTTCAGCCAACTGGCTCCTTGTCAACTTTGCATTCTCCTTTGCTGATATGCTTGCCTGCTTTCCCTGACTAAGCTAATAAAATAATTGTGATACTAAACTGTGAATGTTCACTGCATGGCTGATTGAAAGTACAAACATCTTCAGTGACCACTTTACACAGGCTACAGGAATTCAATATCCACATCACTACAAGCCAAGTAATATGTGATGTGGCTATCTCACCACTGTCAACCAATTAATGTGATGTGGATATCCCACCACTGCCAACCAGTTGATATGTGACATCCCTGCCCTGGCCCAGTAGTCAAGGAGCCTCAATCCTCAGCACTGGCAGCAGCTTGGGGATTTACACACTGGGAGGATGACAAGTACACATAGTAAAGTACAGTTTCCCGTAAGAGTACACAGAGATCACACTCAGTCTGGATCTGGTTTCTCCCTCTTTCTCCAGATCCCCAGTAAGACTCCCCACTGGCACAGCTATAGGGTTAAGATCTCAGCTGAGGGGCCAAGCCAAGACCTCCAGCACCCTCTCTGTTCAACCAGTGCATTGTGTTCCTGCCCAAGTAGTTGACACACACACTTTGAGATTTGATTTATATACAAAGACACACCTGGGGAAGGCTGACACAGTAATACAAGCTATGCCTCCTTCTGTCCAGAATATAAGGTAGTTTCCACTGCCACCAACTCCTTCTTATCAGCTACTATAAGGCCCTTAAAAAGGGGGTCCAGTCCTACTGTGTAATGTTACTATTATCCAATTGGTAATTTTGAGCAAGAGCAATGCTATTTAGGAGTGCCCTGTACAGTGTCACCAAATACACATGCAAGCACTCTAAGAGCTTAAATATGTCTCACAAATATCAGCCACAAAGGCTTGAATATATTTAATAATAAAAGAACAAGACAATAATCAACATGGTTACTTCAGAGTTCACAACCACAGGAAGTATTTCAAAACAGCATTGCAGGACAGTCTCAAATAAATACAGAAAGCATCTAAACTAATATTTACTATATTCCCATCTATATCTGGGAGAGATACTATACCCTGAATCTTACTTACAGACAGGCAAATACAGATAGTGATGATGAGTGGATGTTCTTGCTAGGTGAAAGACAAAATCCAAAATGCACAGTTTCTCTCTCAGAGAGTTCTCAAATCAATATCACATATTACTGCTGGGTTAGCTTGGATGACATCACTGTTTGTCACATGGCCTTAGTTTCCAAGTTAAACTGAAACTTAACAGAATTGACATATCTGTGTGAGAAATACATATCTCTCAGAACTGTGCAGCTGCTAGAAAGTCATACAGCAATAAAACACTTTTACATTTTATACCTAGTAACTACTTCTCTCCAAGACAATATAAAAAACTTCTAGCTGTAGACATCCTGTCTCCTTGCTGCATTAAAACTAACTGTTATAGCACATTTAAAGCACTTAATTTCAACTTATTTTCTTGAAGTTTTGTAAGTTAATCTTCTATGTTCCAACAGGGTATGCTGTGGTTACATTCTTGAAGCTCAGTACATTAACATACAGATGTTCTTCGTGTTTCACTGTTGCAGTCATCACACTTGGGTGATATGACTGCAGGTAGCCCTCAGTCGGCCTGAATACCAGATACTTAGTATTTCTGTGTCAGATGCTGTCACTTCTTCCATGAAGTTAGGTAGTCAGGGGTATAAAAACAGGCAGCCGACGCCATTACAGTCTTTCTTGCTGAGGAGGAGCCCAAAGCAGAAGCAGTTTGCAAGTGCCGGTCGGCCGCTACCTGAATTTTTCATTTTCAAGTTGAATAATCCTGAAGTCTTCCAAAGCTAAGTACCCCATTGGGGATCCTTTTTTCTTGCTCTAACTGATGTCAGAAAAAGTTAACAATTGTCTTGCCTGTGGAAAGCAAATACCTCGCAGAGATTTTCATTCTTACTTCATTGCCTGTTTTGGCCCTGACCACGACGTCAGTTTTGGGCCTTAACGCCCGAACCATTCATCGTCAGGCTATCTTTGTCACTAACTTTCACTGTCGATCTCCGTATTCTGAAATGGCTTCGGTAAGCCAACCGACTACCGATCTTCTGAAAAAAATGTAAGGAATACAGACAGACAGAGACAGACTGCATAGGTCCAAAACTGCAGACAACGCTTCTGTTGAGCTATTTACCAGTCTGCCTGTACTCAGTATTTAGTGAGTTGCCTTTGCAGCCCCTGATGCCCACTTCTATGGATTCACAGGCCTCTGTTGAGACCCATTCAGAGTCCGGTATGCTGTGAGATGCTTCTTCAACTATGGAACCAGCAGATGTCTACCTTAGATGGGTCCGGAGCCGCTGTGCAGGCACCGGCTTCTGAGGGAGTTTTTCGGCCAACCAATGTTCAAATCAAACCGACGACTTCATTTTAACCAAAACAACCGAGTTTCTTAGGCCCAGAGTACTCACTACGCCTACAAAACCAATGACCAAAGTGCATGCTGAGGCACCCATGCCGCAAAAACAAATGCTTAGAATGACTGAAGACCTTATTACGCTGATTAGGGGAAGCCAGCCTTCCCTTGCTAAGAGACAAAGAATCCAGTCCCCTTCAGTTTCTAGAGACCAGGAGCCCAATGACTCTAACCTTTCTGATTATGAAGACATGCTCTTATCCACCTATGAGGATTCATATGCAGAGGAATCCATTCCTCTGCCTCCCCTCCAGAGGATTTTTCTTTTGGTGAAACCTTGCATACCTTAAGAGAGCATTTTCATTGGGAATGCCAAGACTATCCTCAGTCCAAAAAGAAATTCCGAGAATTGTAGAGTTGCCTCAGCACAGTCCTTTAGCTATACCCCCTGTCCTGGATGATGTTTTCATGGACTCTAGTCTTACTCCAGACACTTTACCTCCGGCCCCTAGGAAACCATACAGGTACTACAGAGCACCTGATTCTCACAAGCAGTGGTAGCTGGTGACTTCAAATCAAACGGGGGTTGCAGGAGACAGCTGAATGGGTGGGTGGGTGGGGGTCAATGGGAAGGGGTGTGGCCAACTAGAAAGGGAGGAACTATGCTCAAAACCACAAAAACTGTAACTTTAATTAAATACGCTACCTTGGGTGCCAAACCATCATTATGAGAGTTCAATCAAGACAAAATGAAGTGTAGAAGAAAAAAAATATTTCAATGCATTGGCTGCATGACAGCTTACTTAATATCTAGATGGAAACAAAAAGGTTGTGAAGCATGAAAAAATAAATTACTTTTTAAATACATTACTGGAATGCCAGTCAAAATCAAGTATAAGAAAAACAAGCAGCACTCAACTCAAACCACTTCTACTTGCACTGCAGTTCTAATTATAATTTATATTCAGCTTTATTAAAGTACCAAGTACCATGCGAAAGTAACAATCTCAGTGATACCCCTACTTGTAAAAATGTTTCTTATCCAGAAAAGACCTGCTGCCTGACAACTACTTGTTTCATGGGGAAAACATGATCAAAGTAAAAAAATGAAAAGCAAACCAGTACCAAGCTCAAGATACATTGCTTAAAGGATTACTGCACAGGTTATGGACCACACACGATAGATTGGCATTCTGTTCAGTTTACAGGTAAAGCCTGCAAAGATGACTGCAAGTCTCCAACAAATGTAATGAGCTTCTTAAAAATAATGTGATCATGTCCTTTATTACAAATACTGTAATATGCATTTCAATACCCAAGGCTTGTACGGTATCTAGTTATATAAGTATTCTCTGCATGGCAACAACAGAAAGGCTTTTAATGTTGGCAGTTCTTTAACAGTATGCTTATTAAAGCTTACTTGCATCTTACAATCTCAGACAAGCTTACCTGACGGTCATTGAAGCATTGCTACTTAAACACAGAGCAACATGCACTTTCTGAATAATAATAATAAGCATAAATAAACAGTATAAAAATATGATAGAAACCAGAACATTCTACAAAATGAAGGATGTAGTACTTGTGTCTACCTTGGATGGGGGGATACTCTGCACATTTACACATCTAGAGTCACTACATGGGGAGTGGGGTGCAACAAGTATGTCACAATTTGAAATGTTTCTGGTTGATTGTGATGGCCCTGACACATTTGTCATACCTTTCAACCTCAGAGCAAGAAATCTGGACAAAGCTATATGTAGAAGTGAGACGAAGGCCCAAAAATAAGGACAATTTTTAAATATTGCTCATATAAACTTAGAAAGATAATAGGATTAGTAGGTCTTGCATTAGTATGAATTTTCTGAAGGGTATGAAATTGGAATCTCAAATGTCTGTCATTCTTTTCTAACTTCAGTCTTTAATGATTTGCCACTAATTTTCCAAAAAAACACAATTTTATGGAAAATGGACCAAAAATGTGATGCAAAAATATAAAATAGCCACACAGTACAACTGGGAGCCTGTCAAAGAAGGGACCCTTTTTTAATATTAGTACTGCTAACTTGAACAGCTGAGAAAATAAAAAAATCTACACGCATATCTAAAATAAAAGTAATCTGTAACTCTGATTATTACGCTTATTTATTAATTGTAAACCCTCCACGTTTTCTTCCAAAATTGCCATTTTGTGGAGGGATTATTAGGGAAAGAGCAACATTTTGCGCCAAAATTGGAGACAGTTGAGAGGTTTGGATATGCCTAATTCTATAAAGCAATTTATTTCCATGTACCTCTCAACCTGTTAATGCAGGAAATCTGGACAAGGCCAACTATATTGGGGGAAACATATAAACAGTACTAAAAATTGCTCTTGTGTGAACTGAGACAGTTAATAGAATAACAGTTTTTGCTTTAGCATGCATTTTTCTGAAGGTTGTGAAGTCTGACATTATTTAGTGACTTAATTCCTAAATGATTTGCCAGAAAACCACAAATTTTATGAGGAACAAACCAAAAATAAGAAGCAAAAATCTATTCATTCTGCAAAAATCTGGACAGTTGAGAGGTATAGTTCAGCCGGGGCTGTCTTTGAGTTTGCCGCCCTTCCCCCTCACAAAATCATGGTCGAATGGAGCCTCCCCCCTGCAGCCATTCTAATGAACCATTACTTGGCTATTTCACCCCATTTACCATAAACACTAATGTGCATCCTGCTTTTCTTCAGCAATGATTTGGACTTCATTTGAAAGTTTTATTTTGCATTTTACAGCACAAACACTAATAGATAGCTGCAAAACAAAGCAATGCAGTCTCACAATGAAATCAGACTTCGCATTAAAACGTCTTTGCCCTTGAAACTCACATTCATTGTAACCCACATTAAAAGAAATTTTACATTTTGCCAGTGGCAGATAAAGATTAATTTTGGGCTGTTTTCAAATCACAATCACAGGCCCCTTCCACACGAAACATGCACATGCTCTTTGATACACCTTTCTGATTGTATTAAATTATATTCCTTGTACAATACAGTACAGTTTTAGAGGGTGTTTTAAATGTATTGTTTTGAACATTTTTCCAGTAAACCATGAAACAAAATGCATGCACCAATAATGACAAAACTGCCCAGTTCAGAACATTTCCATCATAAAAGTCTACTCAAACTTCTACAGTCTACCAGTATCAGTAAATATGCACAATCTCTGAAAAAGTAAAAGTCATCTAAATAATTCCACATTAAAGAGATCTGTAACTAATGAAGAGGTTGCTGCTAGCAAACAACTTTATATTGCATTGTTTTATCTATAAATAACATGCCTGTTGCCCTTGAGATGTAAATTGCCTATGTTACACTAAAACAATGATAAGCTAGTAATATTGCAATAGGGAATGGATGGCAAATTGATAGGTTCATAGTTACTAGGTATCTTTGCCAAAAAGGACTGCAGCATCCACCCCCTTTGCAGTACAGTATCAGCAATGCATCTACCTACTGTGGGAGTAGAGCTCACAGCCTTCAGCATCAAAAGCAAGTACACTACCTGTTGTGCTGTTAACAATGCAAGCAGACCCAGCATAAGCAGCACTAAACTTTTGCTCCCCTTTATCTCTCAGCTCCTTGTAAAACCTACTCAACACTCAGCCGTATCTCTGAACTTTGCAGCACAGGAAATCTGGAAAAAGATAACATTTATTGGGAGGGGGAACAAAAGCTAAAAACCAGGGACACATTTTAAACATTGCTTGTATAATGTTGGAAAGTTGCTAAAATAAAATGCTGTGTTACCACCATACGTTTCACTGCCAATTCTTGAACACACGACCCTGTGCAAAACAATCAGAGCAACATATCACTATGCCAAATCAGCTGTTTTGTGAAAGAGAGGAAGACTGAAACTTAAATGGCTACCATTTAGTGAATTCAGTTCTCACCATAGCTGTCAACGTCTTAGCACAAAATACCTGAACAAAGCCAATAATGGGGGGAATACAACCCCCAAACATATTCAGTGAATTCAGTTCTTACCATAGCTTTCAACCTTTGCACAAACAACCTGGATGAAAAAATAGGGACAAATTTCAAATATCCATCTTATAAACTTAGAAATTTATAGCATAAAAGGTTTTGTGTTATCATGTACTTTCTTAAGAATATGACGTCTGAAATTCAAATGCTTGTCATTTTTTTCAAAAATTTTTATTTTCATTTTCCATTGATGTGAGTCCTAAAACAAACATATCTAAGAAGCATGACCATAGTAGTGTGTTATACATTGAGATTCATACCATAGGATATAGGTCATCCAACAAAAAATTATCTACACCATATACATAGATGCTTTCACAGTTAAGACATTTGAATATAACAACAGAACATATATTTGTAAATCAAAACCATAAGATATTTTGAGTGGTTGATCATATGTGTCGTTCTAGATTCCCTTATGGTGTATTTCTAAGTTTCTCTGTGGTGGTTCATGCGAATATAATGTTAAAGGCTTGTTCCCATACTACCCTACATCTTGTATTTTTGTCTTTTTTATCCATTACGCTTTTATGGGCCAATTGATGCTTTATGGCTAGCTGTCTGAATCCCTCCCAAGAGATACTAATTGGGTCAAGCCACTTAAACGCTATATATAGTTTCATTAGGAGAAAAATTGTAACAAGTATAGTGGCTTGTTTCTTTGGAATGTTGGGAGGGAGAATGTGTAATATAGCAAATCCCCATGTTAGTGTAGATGTTTGATAGCCTATTTTTTTGTAATTGTATTTTAAGATAATTCCAAAGTTTATAGACACATTTGTAGCTCCAAAATAGGTGAAGTAAGTCAGCTGCTTGATCTTTGCAGTGTGGACAGAGTGGTGATCTTGATGCATTAAATTTATGCAGGATTACAGGTGTGAAATATGCATTGTTATTAATCATGAGCTTGGGTGTAAGCTAGATTTTGGAGAGGTATGGTCTTTAGTGTTAAGTTAATTGCTTGGTTTATTTGCTGATTTTCTATAGATGGATTTATTCTTCTCCAGTAGTTAGAGAAAAGGAGCTCCCTCTGGAATTTAATGTCACTTCCTGTTTTGTAAGAATTCGTAATGGCTTTCTTTGTTAAGAGGGTAGTTTCCAGAGTAAGTTACAGACTTCTATGTCACTGTTGGTTATATTAGAGTTTTGGAAGTAACTGGAACACAATTCCTTAATTTGCCTTAGGATCACTGTATGTGATTTGGGAAGATTTAAATTATTCCTCATTTCCTGTATTGAGCAGTTGAAATATGGGTATATATCTTGGATAGTTTTATCTTTTAATTGGGGATAAGAGTCCAAATTCAACATTTGATTGTTAATTTTTAAATTTGGGTTTTTATGGAGGGGTTGTAGCATTTTCATGGCTTGTGCGAGGTTCAGGGATTGAAAGTTTTTATGTTAGGTTGATAGAGTGTTTTAGGGAATCTATGATGTTGTAAGATTGCATTATTTTTTGGTTTAGGAATGGTAGTCCTTTAGGATTGATACCTAGTGCTTTAATATATCTATGATAGATTGTTACCCAGGTAGGAGACCAAGTTTTTACTGTTGGATTATGTTCAGCTATTATCAGTACTCTATTAGTGTTAATAATCAAGTAATAGGTTTCAAAATCTGGAAGGCCCAGTCCTCCTTTATTTTTCGGAAGTGTTAATTTTGGATAGGAGATCCTGTTTTTTTTGGGTTCCCAAATGAACCTTGCAATCGAGGTGTGCATCTTTTTAAAAAAAATTGTGTATAATTATTTGTGATGTCATGAATATATATAATAATCTGGGTAGAATATTCATTTTAATTATTGAAACTTTGGCCAGGAATGGTAGTTTTAGATTACTCCATCTTTTGCAGTCTTGTATAATGTCTTGCCATTTTTGGGTTATATTACTTTGGTAAAGATCCTTGTTATTTTGGGAAAGTGTGGCACCCAGATATTTAATCTTGTCTTTAGTTTTAATTGTGCTTAATAGTGATATTAGCGACAAAGGTTTGGGTAGTTTTAAGGGGAAGATATTTGTTTTGTTAAGGTTTAATTAGTTAGACATAGTCGAGAAGTGTTCAATTACAGCTGTTTTGTTTATATCTGAGTTGGGTGTAGTACAGTATATATTCAGATCATCCGCAAAGGCGGAGAAAAATATTTTGAAATTGATAATTACTGGGGGGTTATAGTATGTATTTTGTTTAATGGATAAGAAGAGTGGTTCTAGGTATAGGTTGAAAAGGAGGGGTGATAACTGGCATCCTTGCCTAGTACCATTGTTTATTGGAATTCTATTTGACCAAGTTTTATTTATATATAGGGATGTATATGGGTTACTATACAGAGTTTGTATAATCTGAATGAAGTTATTGGGTATGTTAAAGTACGGTAGTGTTTGGAGTAAGAATTCTATATTGACCCTGTCAAAGGCCTTGTGAGCATCAACGACCAGTGCGTATATGTTTGTGTTGTTTCGGTCTGCATAAGATATTAATGCATTTAATGTTAGTGTATTGGCGCTGGTCTGTCTAAGTGGTGTAAATCTGGATTGTTCGGGAGAGATGACTTTCTCTATCAGGTTTTTCAATCTATTTGCGAGAAAAGTAGTTAATATTTTTGTATCTATATTTAGAAGGGAGATAGGTCTGTAGCTGTCAGGGTTTTTAGGGTCAGCTTGTTCTTTTAGTATAAAAATGGTTTTGGAGGCATTAAAGTGTATGTCATTTATTCTATTATTTATTATGTAGTTCAATATATAAAGTATAATTTTGGCTATCAAGGGGGTAAAAGTTTTATAGTATTCCGAGGTGAGTCCATCCGTACCTGGAGCCTTGTGTGCTTTCAGATGTTTGATTGTTGTGATTATTTCACTAGTTGATATAGGTTCACTTAGTTTTTTTTTTTTTTGTTGGTTTAGGTCTAGTTTTGGAAATCTCAGGTTTTGAATAAAGAGGGTTCTATCTTCCTTTGAAGCTTGTAGTGTTTGTTCTCCATAAATCTAAAAGTATATTTGCTCAAAATTTTTAACAATGTCCTCATTTTTTGTGTAGTGTTTTTCCCTATAGTTTACTTCTGTTATTTTGGAGGCAGTTTTGAGCTGAGCTATAATTTTGGCCAATGCTTGAGATAGCAATTGGGCTTCTTCTGCATAGGTGGCTAACATTCTGGTTTTATAAAAATATAGGTTTCTAGTTTGTAATAAGTAGAGATCTCTTTGTAGTTTCAGAAGGCCTGTCTTTGTTTGACTCTTAGGGTTAACTAATAGATCATTTTCAAAAAGCTCTATCTTCCTTTTCAAATCTTGTTCCTCTTTCAGTTGTGTTTTTTTTATAGTATGCTGCTCTTTTAATGAATATTCCCCTAATTTGTGTTTTGGTTGCAGCCCATTCTATGTCCATTGGTATTCGGGAGTTAGCAATGTTTGTAAGGGATGCTTTTAGTGTTGAATCTATTTCTTTTATTACTTCCATTTTGGTAAGTAAGTTAGGGTTTGGTAACCAATTCTAGCCCCTATTCGCAATATATGTCTTTTTGTCCCAATTAATGTTGTGTAATTTTAGAATGATCTGAGAAGAATCTGGTATGAGTAATTATTGTTGGGTCTATGTTAATAAATATGTCTGAGATTAGAAAGAAATCTATCCTCAACCACATTTTGTGGCATTGAGTAAAAAGTAAATTTTCCAGTTTTGTTGTCACTATCTCCATATTTAAAAGGGTCATATAACTTGGAAGTCTTGTTTGAATTCATTTAAGGCTAAGGAAGCTTGTTTGTTATATGTTTTAGTCAGATTGGATTTGTCCTTGTCTGGGTTTTGATATGTGTTCCAGTCACCACCAATTACCAGATAGTGATCCTTAAATTGGTTTAAGATGGGGTATAGTGATGTAAAGAAGTGATGTTGGTTGTTGCAGGGTGCATATACATTAAGTACCATTAAGGGTTTTGGAAGTGTAGGGTTTGTAAATGTTACATAACACCATCTTCCCTCCTTGTCTGCTTTAGTTTCAAGTATTTTTTCCTGGAATTGGTTCTTAATTATTATAGCTACACCTGCACTGTTTGTTTTACCCTCCAATGCTATGATTTGACATATCCATTTTCTCTTGCTAATTTTGTCCATTGTTCAGTAGTGAGGTGTGTTTCTTGTATTAATAAAATGTTGGCTGTAGCTTGCAGTGTAAGGTGTAAAAATAGTTTCCTTTTCTGCTTATTTTGGAGCCCTTTGACGTTCCATGAGTCAAAATTCCACAATTATGTGCTGGGTATGTTTATAATGTGTGCCTCATGCGATGGTTTTGATTTGTGGTCTTTGTATGTTGTGTGATAAATTTGGAAAGCATCTTATTATTCCCATCCCTACTCTGTGCCTAACCACTATACCCTTGGACCAGGAATAAAACTGGGCAGAGTGACAGTTCAGTATGCAGTTTGCTTATCAAGGTGATTTTGAGTGGTGTTATCCCTTTATGTGCATATGTAATATATTTTACCCCCCCCCCCCCATATTACTATTTACATTGCGGACAAAGCTAAACAGACTAGTTCCCTAGAAAAGCACTACTGATAATGTCCTAAGCTCTTCCAACAAAAAATTTATACAGTCATGTTAATACAATTTAAGCATACCTATGGTTTAAAATTGTGACTTATTTCTACTTTAAATGCGTTTCAAACAAGATAATACTAAACATTTTCATAGTGAATTATGTCAGGTTCTAAGATATAATATTCTTAGTCAAAGGACATGCTTGGTAAATCTACATTTGTTTACATTCAACTCCTTTTTCTCCTTGTTTATTTAACTATTTTAGACCATTTTATGTGCCTTTAAAAACTTCAACACACAGTGGTCTATGGTCAAGGGTAAGAGGAGAGAAGAAAAAAAAATTTTTAAACAGCCAAGTTAGTCAGGATTTCAGTTGCAGCTTGCATATCTGTCTGAATATATTCTCTGCAGGCTATTGAATAGCATTTGTGTGTTCTAGAGGTTTAGCCACCCCAATACACTTTATATTTTTTAAGGTTATACATCAGGCACCCTTCATTTTGTCCTCTTAACATTTAATAGCAGTCTCATTAGTTATATCATGTGGTTCTTATCTGTCCTTCAAAAACCTAGCTATAGCCTCTATATTCATAGCAACGTATATACAAATGTGAGGAGGGCTTGGTGCAACAGTACCTTAAAATCTATAGGATTTAGATTGTAGTTTGCTGGTCAACTTCCATTTGGATAACTGCTTCTTGGTTGATGGGGTCGCATTTCGATTTCCTGAAGCAAGAGAACTTAAATTGAACTCTATCTTCTTTGCGACTAATTCCGACCATATCTTGGAGCCCTTGAGATCGTAGGGGGAATGAATTGAACCTCCAAAGTCCCAGGAAGTCGCTTCTTCTTGCAAATCGCGCATCGGAAACGTCCAAATTTTAGTTTCTAGCCTGGATATATTTCCTTTTCCTGTGAACCTCGTGGCTTAATTCAAGGATGTAAAGGCCTAGGCAGCCCAGGGGAGTTGTAGAAGGTCAAATCTCAGCCAAAAAGATCATGACTCAGCTCGTTTTGATACTCTAGGGTCGCCCATCATTTTTTAAGGATTTACTTCGTTTCTGTGGGTGGAATCGTCTTAAAAACAGCCAAATAGGTCTATTTAGCTTCTTTTGGACTAGCAACCATGTATAAAATGTGTATTTGGGTACTTCGTCTGGAATTTGATTTGTTTCTCGATTAGGAACTTGCAGTATGGGGAGAGGAGTTGTCTTGCTTGCCTTATCTGCAAAAGGAGATCCTGTGCAAAGGATATTTTGCTATTGTTCCAGGTAAGTGTACCTTTCTTCTTTGCTGCCAATATGATTTTGTGTATAGGTTCATAGGTTCATAGGTTTATACTAGGCTATCTCCCCTAAGGCATTTATAAGCCTAGCCCAAATTTTTGTGGCTTACGCCACCCCTTATATGAAAAAATACTGTGCCCATTAGTTTGTTGTGCCTCTGTCCAGCAGTGACACAGAGATGATTCCCGGGGTAAACCTACGATCTCCTATCCACAGGTCTAGATTTCTCTTGAACAGAGTCAGCGAGTTGCTCTGCCTCACATGGACCGGGATTTTATTCCACAGCATAGGGAGTCTCTGAGTGATAAATCTATCCCTCCAGCACGTCCTATTTATATCCGTGCTAAGGTTTAAGTCGCTTGCTCTAGTGGTTTTGGTGGATTTGGATTTTTTGAGGTGGAGCATGTCCATTAATTCCGGGTTGGACATGGCCTTGTATGTCAGGCACATGTCATCTCTGAGCAGACGGTATGCGACTGAATAGAGCTGGAGTTTCTTCAATCTGGCAGCATATGACAGATTTTGGAGTCCCTTTATCCTTTTGGTGAGGAACTTTTGGGGTCTCTCCAATTGCTGCAGATGTCGGGTGAGATACATCCCGAATGGGGCATTGTACTCGATCATTGGTCTGATAAGTGAAGAGTACAGGGGAACAATGACCTCACTAGATCTGGATGCGAATCCCTTCATGATCAGGTGGGCAATGTAGAAGGTCTTTCTAACCACTTTAGCAATGTGAGTGTCAAAAGAAAGGCCACTGTCAACCTGGGTCCCCAGGTCCCTGATAACCTCTTCTGTGCTTAGTGGATTGCCACCTATATGGTAGCTTTGGGTTACCTTGTTTTTCCCGAAGGGTATGACTATACATTTTTTGGCGTTTAACTTCAGGCCATGGCTCTGGCACCAGCTATCTGTTTCCGTGAGTCCCTTCTGAAGGATATCCATGTCCGATGCACTTTCCACTATGGCGCCCAGTTTGCAGTCGTCTGCAAACTTTGTCAGCCAAAGTCCTCCCATGTTGGCCTGTACTTCTGAGAAGTAGATGCCAAACAATAGGGGCCAAGGACCGAGCCCTGTGGGACACCACTTGTGACCGGCTTGGAGTCTGACACAGCGCCAGCAACTCTAACCCTGTGGGTTCTGTCCTTTAGCCAGTTTGCAACCCATCTTGTGACATATGGGTTTACATTTAAGCTGGTAAGTTTTTCTACAATACCCGAGTGGGGTATTGTGTCGAAAGCCTTTGCAAGGTCAAGGTAGGCTGTATGGACTGCCTTTCCCTCATCAATGGCCTTGGTGACTGTTTCGAAGAAGTCGACCAAGTTCAAAAGGCATGATCTTCCCTTGACAAAGCCAAACTGGGTTGGGTCCAATGTCTGCAAGTCCCCTATATCTTTGTTTATGAGCTCCATTATGATCCTCTCCATAGCTTTGCAGACTAGACTTGTTAAGCTTATGGGGCGGTAATTACCAGGGTCCGTAGAGGCACCACCTTTGTGGTGTGGGACCACAGTTGCCGTACGCCACTCCTTGGGCACGTATCCTGTGGTAAGGCTGAGATTAAACAGCTGCCTTATCTGCGGGTTTAATTCCTCATTTAGCTCGTGTAGCACACAGCCGGGAACACCATCCGGTCCCATTGATGCTGTGTTTTTAGCTTTAGAGAGAGCAGCTTTCACCTGCGCATTTGAGATGTCCGGGAGGCTACACTCGGCTGGGATAGTTATCTCTCCTTTACGGGGGGAGGGGGGTGAAGTTTGCACTGAACCTGTCTGCCAGTATGTTGGCAATGTCTGTGGGTTCAGTGATTTTTATATCATTTTGGAGTAATTCTGAGCATATCTGGGAGTTTCCACCCAGGTTCCTAACATAGCTGAAAAAGGCCTTATGATTGTCCTTTGAATCCATGGCAATTTTTCTCTCAAAATTGGCCTTAGTTGATTTTATGAGTGCTCATATTTTTTTACTAATAATGATCAGGGGTGACTTCCCTTTTATGGATTTTGTTCTATCATGTAATAGCTTTCTCCTCTTATTGTAAAATTTGTTAATGGCTGGGGTCCACCAGACTGGACGTTTGCCCTTTGTGGAAAGAGTCTTGGTTTTATTTGGGATTGCCTGATCCATGCAGTCCTGGAGGTGTTCATAGAAGGCATTTGTAAGGGCTTCCGCAGCTTGGGTTGTGGTTCCTCTGGCTCAGGGGCCTTGAAGGATACCACACCAGTCTTGAGTAGTGTGAAGTTTGCTTTAGAGAAGTTCTTCACTATGGTCTTTTTGTTTGGGGTGGGGGCGGGATGTGGATTTCCAGTGAGATTAGTTTATGATCAGATCTCACCAATGAGGGATATACTTCCGGTGTGGAGCATTTTGTCCCCATGTTTGTGACAATGAGATCTAGTATATTTTCTCCTCTTCTGGGAACAGTGACTAGCTGTTCCATGGCATTTGAATTTATGAACTCCAGGAACCGTTGGGCTAGAAAGTTAGGGCTTGAGTAATGTTCCCAGTCTATATTCGGTAGTTGAAGTCACCCAATATGATGGTGTTTGGAGATACATTTATACCCTCCAGTGTCTTCAGGAAGGCTGTGTGGGGTTCCTGAGTTTGAGAGGGTGGCCTGTAGCATGCTACAATTTGTAGAGCAGTTTTGCCTATGGTTAGTTGCACCTGGATGGTTTCAAGCTTCGGCGTTGCCACCAACCTAGAGGTGTGGGTATCCTTTATGAATATGGGTACACCCTCCTTTTGTGGTGTGGTCCGGGTTTTGGGGCCGAACGCATGATATGAGGTAAAACCTAAAAGTGCCGGGTGCTCTCAGGAGCCTTGAACCAGGTTTCAGTTACAGCACAGACATCGATGTTCTCCATACTGAGAAGGGCCTCGAAAGTGCATTATGAGATTTAGACTTCTGGCATTGAGCAGCATTACCCTCAGTTTCTTCCCATTTTTGTTTTCTAGGGTGGTAGGTTTAGAATTTGAGCCTTGCCTAAAAAGGCACTATGGGGTGGCAAGAGCCTTAGCCAATATCCGAATCCCAGGGGTGACAGGTGCAAGCCGTCCCTTGAAGCAGCGTGGCTTGTCAAGCATGTCATCCCAGGCAGACAGACACTGGATCACCTTTGAATGACACCAGACATTAAGCCAATTGTTAAAGCTGATCATCTTGTCTCTATATTGTGGCATCATTCTTGGTGAAGGAAGGATACTGCTCAGGGTTAGGGTCATACCTGCCTGGGCTACATAATCAGAGAGCTCCTCTATGTCTCTTTTCATGTAGTCCAGGGAGGTACGCCTCAGCTCGATCACACCAGCATGGACAATGACTGTGTCATATTTGTACTTGCCGTGGAGTGACCCGAAAGTGCTTGTGTTATGTGGCGGATTCTAGCCCGATAGGCAGCTTACTGTGACCCTCTCCTTGTTCAGCCTGGTGAGTGGGACATCAGTGTGTCTGACTATGGAGTCACCTATGACAAGTATGTTTGGTGTTGTATTTGGCCTTAAGGGCTGTGACTGCTTTGCACACTGCTTTTGTGGTTTATGTGTTGCTTGTGGGGTGTCTTGAGGTAGCAGTTGTTTGGGTGTCTGCTTTGGAGGCCTCTGCTGTTTAGGTAAATTTTACACAGAGCCTCCGAGTATGTCTTTGTGTGTTTATGTGTTTGATTCAGTGGAGTGGTAGCATTATGTGAGGCTGGTTTTGTGGTGTGTGTAGTTGCCTTCTCCTCCTGTCTGGTCTTGCCAGTCCTGAGTTGAGAGAGCTCAGCCTCCAGTTTGGCTAAATAGCTGCATCTCTCGCAAGTATTTGTGTTATGTGGGAGGAGGAGAGGGTTGTCTGTGTACATGAGGCAGTTATAACATTGCCTCAAGATTCCCAGATTCACCAGCTGGACCAGAGAGGAGATTGACAACTGACCTTTGGACATGCTAGAATAATATTGGGAATTCCTTAATTGAAAACAAGGGCCAGTGGGGAGTGAGGGTGTAGTGCTTTTAATTTTTAGTGCTGACTTATATAATTGCTTTAGTGAGCAAGTGCCAAGTAACTTGAGTGCAATGTGTTACAAGTAACTAAATGCAAAAACGACAAACAGTAACTTTCTTTCAAGTGAAACAAGGAAATAAGTACAGTAAGCAATGCAGATATCACTAGTGATCCCCAGAAGCTCTGAGAAGTTGCGTATTAGGTGGAATTAGCTTCCAGGGAAATAACAAGCAAACAAACAACAAGCATATAAACAAAGCTAGATTCAGCAGGCCTGGATCTAGTCTATGCTAGAGCAAAGAAGGTGAACCAATTTCAGTAAGATACAGTTCAAATATTCAGGCACTATAAACCTCTAACCAGAAATTCCCAGCTCAGAAGGGCAGAGTCCAGCCTCTTCTCCCACAAGAGTGCAGACCACGAACCTTCTTAATGTAAAATAACTGGCCTGAAGCCCAAGTGCCTAAACCAGAACTGATACACTTGGACACTGGGCTCTCAATCAGCAGTTCCCAACTTAGAAGGATGAAAGCTACCTGTCCTGCCACCACAGTGCTTGCCACAAACCTTCCTAATGTAAAACAACTGGTCTGAAGCCCAAGTGCTTAATCCAAAAGACTTGAATGATAGCTACACTTTAATCAAGTTACAACCAAGCAGTAATAAATACCATTGAATACTTTAGAGAATGTCTGGATTAGTGCTCAAGTTACACAAACAAAGCTAGATCCAGCAGGCCCGAATCCAGTCTATGCCACAGCAAACAAGGCGCATCAACTTCAGTAAGAAACAGTTCAGATATGCATGCACTATAAGCCTTTAACCAGAAATTCCCAGCTCAGAAGGGCAGAGTCCAGCCTCTCCTCCCACAAGAGTGCAGACCACGAACCCTCTTAATGTAAAATAACTGGCTTGAAAGCCCAAGTGCTTAAACCAGAATTAATACACTTTTAGAATAACAGACACTGAGCCCTCAATCAGCAGTTCTCAACCTAGAAGGATGTAAGCAACCTGTTCTGCCACAACAGTGCAGACCACAAACCCTCTCAGTGCAAAACAACTAACTGGTCCGAAGCCCAAGTGTTTAAACCAAAAGGCTTAGAATGAGTTACACCAAGCAGTAATAAATACAATTGAGTATTTTAAGATGATGCAAAAGTAAAAAGAAGTAGGTAAAAACACAAGTACAGTAAAAGCAGATGAAATTTTTTTTTTTTTTTTCCCTGAACAAGTGCTGAGATCAAAGAAACAGATTTGAGTGCTGAAACTAGAAAACTGGCTAGTTATAAGAAAAAAAACAAGCTAGAAGGCTTCCCTCAAACACAGAAGGGCTTGGGGGCTCAGAAGCCTACAAATAGTCTGTGCCACTTAACAAGAAAGGCAGGAAATAAGCTTAATTTTTTTTTTCTATTTCCCAGATGCTCTCTTTGTACACAGTAGGAGTGCCTGAAATCAGAATATGATCTCACTACACTCAGTTGAGTGAGCAAATGAGATGGGCCCAGAGGCAGGCTGAGGGGCGGCAGTTTCAATGCCACTAAGATTAACACCAAAACAAAAACAGGGCAGGTGGGTGGGAATAACTGAAGAGCAGAATAACTTCAGTTAAAAATTCCTTCAACACTCAAATTAAATACTGTATTTTTTAAAAAAGTGCAGATAAAGGTACTTAAATTCTCTTATACGTCCAGTTGAATATAACCAAGTTCTTAGCTGGCCAAGCTGAAGTTTTAAAGCAGGAATTATTTCACATGCACCAGTTTAAATATGCAAGGACAGGAAATCAAAGAATGTGGCTACCCCCACACCTGTAATTACTAGCAAATAACAAAATTCAGCCAACACTAGCTTCAGTTCAAGTTACTGAAGAGCAGAATAACTTCAGTTAAAAATTCCTTCAACACTCAAATTAAATACTGTATTTTTTTTAAAAAAGTGCAGATAAAGGTACTTAAATTCTCTTATACGTCCAGTTGAATATAGTCTTGGAAGTTTAGTAATTTGATATAAACAGGTCTTGGTTTCAGTGAAGCTTGTGTTTCTCTCAGAGCTCTGTGCGCTCTATTAACATTTGCTGTGTTTCTTCTGATTCATCTAACAAGGTGCTTATTATCTGTCTGATGGTTAGTAGCAGGTTATTGAGTTACCATTTCTGGGATTCCTGTTATGATAATATTATTCCTGGGGGCCTTGCTTCCAGATCTGTTATTTTAGCTTGTAAACGTTGTATTTCTTTGTCATGGGAGTCGGCTCTTTTAGCTACAGAGTCTGTTTTTATTTCATTTTCTGTTCTTCTGGACTCAGATTTTTCCATTCTGGTTATTATTTGGCTGAGAGAGTCACCAAAGGATTGCAATTCCAAGGAGAAATCTTTTATTGCTTGTTGAATAGGTAGAAGGGCAGTTTTTATATCTTCCGGGTTAGCTGGCTGGTCTGAATTGTTTTTGTTTACAGTTTTGAATTGTCTGTTTGTTTAGTTGTCTTTTGCCTCTTAGTAGTTAAGTCTTTTTCTGGTGATGCTAATTCTGAGAATTTTGTCTTGGTTATAGTAGTTTCCATATTTTTGTCTTCTTTCGACATCTTGCAGTTTGTAGTTTTATCTGGATTTAGCATTCAGTTGTAGGGCCTTAACACCACGTCTTACACTGACTTTCATGAATCGTAGTTAATCCTGTTGGTTCAGAAAAAAATCTACCACTTTTTCTTTTCCTTTAGTTGCTGAATGTTGTTCAGAGTTGATATACAGAGTTATTTTTATGAATTTAAAGCTGGTTTGTCTTCTGGGTTTTTTTAATCCAGGGTGATTCAGAGAGCTAGGTACTAGCAGTGCTCACAGAACAGTGGCCATCTTTGAATATATGCTTGTCATTTTTATTTATTTCACATTTGTTAACCAGGAAAGTCTGACTTGGAACAAAAGCCAATTTTCATTAGAGGCCCAGGAAAAACACTCCAGACACATGTCTTTGTAAGATGGGAGGACACCAGAGGAAACCCACACAAACACAGGGAGGACATGCAGACTCCAAACAGAAGGCACCCCAGCCAAGAATCAAACCAGAGAACCTGTAGCTGTCAGGCAACAATGCTACCACTGGACTACTGACTGTGTAAAGACAAAAATACAGAAACCACAGATTTTATGAGGAACAGAACAAATATGAGGCAAAAATCGCAAATTATTTACAAATGGTAGCTCTGCCACCTGGGCCCAAGGTACAGGGTTCAGGTTTGAATCTCTACCCTCCACCATATAGCACCTGGGGCATGTTTTACACACACACACCTGTATGCATCTATACACAATTCTTCCTTCCATTAGTGACACTGCTCACCTAAGCATAAGTACTTTTGCAGAATGGCTGTGTCCCACATGCATCCCATGTACACACACCTGTATGCATTTATACACACTACTTCCTTCCAGAGAAGCATATTGCAGTCACTTAAAGGATTATGGAAGGAAAGTAATATTTGTCACATTTCTAAAGAAAAATCTCCACTTCCTTTACTTCTGGCTTCTACAAATGTAGTGACACTGCTCACCCAAGCATAAGCACTTTTGCAGAATTGCTGTGTCCCACGTACATCCCATGTTAGCAGATTTTCTGTCCATTTCCCATAATTAAATACAACACAAGGGATGCACCAATAATGTAGAAAGTTTTAAATTCCGATGAGCTGTTATTCTGAGTTCAATGCATAATGTCACTCCCCTAAGAAGACATGTTACCAGACTCTGCAGAACGTCTTTTCAGTATTACAGATAAACAAACCGTGTGCATCTCTTACACAATATAGATTTTTTTCAGAATCTGTATGCCTACACACTCTGAGCTACAGTTCCATACCTTAAAGTAAGTATTCCAGTTCTTCTGTAAAGCCTGTATGCGCTGATGCGGATGTTGCAGTCTGAACATCCAAAGTCAGTAAACCCAAGTTCTCTTCTGTAAAGCCTGCGCTGAGATATTCCTTCCTGCAATGCGGATGTTACAGTCTGAACATCCAAATGCCCGTGCAGAGCAAGTTCTTCCCGCGAGAGCAAGCTAGGTGCTACCCAGCCTGCAGACATTGCAGTCCAATCCCTGTACAGTCTATGCAGTTGTAACTGCATAGACTTCTGGGATATGCTGCTGAATGTTTGTATTCCGAATTCAGACTGCTGGTGAGACAGTCTGGATTCTGTGTGCATGCTCCAGACTGGTTCACCAGCAGTTCGGATATTGGAAATGTTGCGAGTGCGCATGTGCAATGTTCCGCGATGCATTTTTTTATTTTTTTATTTTCTTTTCTTTTTGTTTTACAGCTGGGGGTTGCAGTCCTGCAGCCCAATAGCATGAGCCACCCCTGCTCACAAGTTTCTTTTCAAGAATCCTACTGCTGACCCAGAGATTATTTCCCAGGGACTTAAAGGTATTAAGGCTACTACAGCCAAAAATCATACCCCTTCGGACAGGGATTCCAGATCTTTGGACAGATGGGGTAAGAAGGTATATACCTCTACAACTCTTGCTATCAAGGCATTGAACTGCCAGTTTCACATGCTGAAATACCAGCAACATATTATGGAACTTATTAAACAGAAAGTGGTAATTTTTCCAGATTGTGCAGAAAATAAAGAATTGCAGGAGCTTATGCATTCTGCAAACCAAGTTAGTAAGCATACTTTACAGTGTGGCTTTGATGTCCTAGAAGCATCTTGCAGGGCAGCTGTCACTGGCTCTGTACTGAGAAGACATGCTTGGCTGAAGGAGCAGACCTTGCCAGATCATGTAAAATCTAAATTACTAGACACTCCTTTAAATAAGGACTGTTTGTTTGGCGCCAAAGCAGAAGAAGTTCTTAAAAAGATGGAACAAAAGGCTAAATCTATGCAAACTGTTGAAGAATTCCTACAAGTGCAACCACCTAGATTCAGTAGGCATTGCCTTTCAAAACACTGGTCCTTTCCAGCCCCCTCCAGGCCTTCCTAAACAAGACCCAGGGGAAACAGACCACCCAGACTACAGTCTCAGGTTATGTATAGATCTAAGCAATGGAGTGCCCCCACCCCTAAAGTAGGGAGTGGGAAAAAGCTCACAATGACTTCTCAACCCTACTTCCCAGCCCTGCCAAACTGCATGTGCCCCTAAGAGGAAAACTTGCCCTTCATGCAAAAAACTGGATATCCATCACTCAGAACTGATGGGTCCTCAACATTGTATCCCAGGGGTACAAATTTTATTTCCATTCACTTCCATCCCCAAGCGGGTTTCCAGATCTTCCTCCAAACAAGTGGGCAGAGGCTCAAAACCAAGTACTTTCCCTGCTCAATATCAGAGCTATTCAGCCTGTTCCAGTAGAACAGAACGGGGTCAAGGATTCTACTCCAGACTATTCCTGGTACCCAGGAAAGAGGGTTCTTGGTGCCCAATCCTGGATCTTTCAGTTCTCAACACCTTCCTGGTGGTACCAAAATTCAAGATGCTTACCATGCAACAGCTTCTCCCTATGTTAGCCAAGGATGCCTGGTTAGTCACCCTAGACTTAAAAGAAGCCCATCTGCACATCCCCATAAGGGAGTCATGCAGGAAATATCTGCATTTCAGGGGAGGGTCTATGCATTATCAGTTCTCTGCACTTGCCTTTGGCTTATCTACTGTACCCAGGGTATTCACAAAATGCCTGGCTCCAGCCATTTCATACTGCAGGCAGAGAAATATCCAAATTTACCCGTACTTGGATGACCGCCTGATTCAAGAAGACAGTCAGGAGTTGCTGCTTCGGCACCTGACATTTGTAAAAAAACATCTCACTTCATTGGGATACACCATCAACGAAAAGAAATCACAACCGGCACCCAGTCAAAAGATTGTATTCCAGGGAGCAAGCTTGGACACAACTTCCCGGATGGCATTCCTCACTTCAGAAAAACAGGTGTATCTGACAGACTACTTCAAACAAATGGCCACCAGAACCCAGCTATCTGCAAGAAAAATACTGCAAGCCCTAAGGTTCATGGTTTCATGTATTCTGCTAATTCCATATGCAAGACTGCATATGAGGAAACGTCAGTGGTACTTAAAAAGTCTTTGGTGCCAACATTCTCAGGACCTGGAAATTGTCATTCCTATCACACCTTGTCTAAGGACAGAGTTCCTTTGGTGGGCAGAAGCATGCAACCACAAGGGACTGCATTTCACTCAACCCCACACCACCCAGACCCTAACCACAGTTGCTTCAGACTATGCATCGGGGGCTCACATGGCAGGCAAATGTATTCAGGGCCACTGGAGCCCAAGGCAAATGCTCCTGCACATCAACCAAAAAGAGATGCTAGCTGTACAGAATGCCCTGACAGCTTTCAGATACCTACTCTTACCAGGACAACTGCTGATAAAAACAGACAACACCACAGTTATGTGGTACATCAACAAGCAGGGGGGAACCCATTCTTACTAACTCTGCAGGTTAGCTATGGCCCTGTGGAACACGGCCTTGGACAACCAAGTTCATCTACAAGCTGAATTCCTGCCAGGCAAACCAAATTCACTGGCAGACGACATAAGCAGAAATCTCCTAGACCCACATGAGTGGAAATTGGAGCCAAGCACATTCAACCTCCTGATCCAGAAATGGGGAAACCCAGAGGTGGATCTTTTTGCCTCCACCAACAACCACCAGTTAAGCAAATTCTGCACCAGAAACTCTCACACCAGGGCCTGGAAGCTGGATGCCCTATCCTTTCAATGGGAAAACCTCTCAATCTATGCCTTCCGCCCTCTGCCCCTTCTCTCAAGAGTATTACTCAAGATAAAACAAGACAGGCCAAGGACTATTCTGATTGCCCTGGACTGGCCCCACCAGCACTGGTACCCACTCCTGCGCAACCTGACAATGGTGCCACCCTGGCACCTACACCAGACCCCAACCCTGCTTTCTCAGCAGGAGGGACAGATTTTGCATCCACAATTGCAAACCCTAAATCTTGCAGCCTGGCTTATTCCTTAAACACTCCACCAGCAACCGTAAGCAAACAGGTGCTGGACGTCATCCTTGAAGCCAGAAGGCCCAGTACTAGGAAATCCTATGCTGAAAAGTGGAAAGGTATTGTTCTTGGACTCAGTCTAAAGGAAAGGGTACAGCACTACTATCCTTACCTCTAATCCTGGATTACCTAGCAGAACTTCTCCATTAAGATCCATGCCTCTGCCATTTCGGCTCATTACAATACTGAGCCACCTCTGTTCTCTCACCTTCTCATCAAACAGTTCCTGAGAGGGGCAAACAACTTAAGGCCACCAAGGAGAACACCCACCCCTGCTTGAGACCTTAACTTTGTATTGGAAAAGCTCACGCTTCCCCCTTTTGAATTGGCTACTTCAGCAGAGTTAAAATTCCTCTCTTGGAAAACAGCCTTGCTTCTAGACATCACTTCAGCTAGAAGAGTGTCTTGAGTTACAAGCACTGATGGCTGTGGAACCCTTCATTATTTTACATGCTGACAGGGTTTCCCTCAGGACTAACCCTTCCTTTATGCCTAAAGTGGTGTCCAGTGTGACTCTCAACCAATCCATCCATTTGCCAACCTTCTTCCCTAATCCTCAAAATAAAGGGGAACGGATCCTGCACTCTTTGGACGTGCACAGACAGCTCAGATTCTACCTTGATAGGACTAAGCCTTTCAGAAAATCTGACCAGCTGCTAGTCAGCTTTGCAACAGGAGCAGAGGGCAAGGCCATTTCAAAACAAACCATTTCCAAAAGGATAGAACATTGCATCCATTTCTGCTCCAAGCACCATGGAAAACCAACCCCTCAGGGGGTCAGAACACATTCCACTAGGGCCACCTCTACAGCATTTCTCAGGGGGAGTCCCTACCAGGGACATACTGGAAGCTGCTACCTGGAGTTCCATACACACCTTCACCAAGCATTACCACCTGCCTATATTTTCCAAATCTAGGGCAGGATTTGCTAAGGCAGTCTTGCAAGGCCTACTAGCCAGCCCTAACTCTTCTTGACTGCCTCCACCCTTCCTCAGCTTTGGGAATCAACCCAAGTGTGATGACTGCAACAGTGAAACACAAAGAACATAGTACAGTTGTGTCCACTTACCATAAATGTAGATGTTTGAGTGTATTCACTGTTGCAGTCTTGGTTTCCTTCCCTCCAGCCCTCTGGTTTTCTTTATCTCTCCTCTCTATGGCTATTCCTACTGGTATTGGTATTTACTTTTTACTGGTGGTGTTTTCCCCACCATATACTAGCTCCCTGTTTGGGGGCTTCTGACATTTGGGGCAAGAAAAACTGATGTAATGGTGTCGGCTGCCTGTTTTTATACCCCTGACGACCTGACGTCATGGAAGAAGCGACAGCATCTAATGCAGAAATACTAAGTCTCTGATATTCGGGACTACTGAGGGCTACCTGCAGGCAGATAACCCAAGTGTGATGACTGCAACAGTGAATAAACTCGAACATCTACATTTATGGTAAGTGTACACAACTGTACTTTCTGTATAAATCATATGAATATTCACAAATGACATAGAATTATTTACAAAATTCCAGATAGTTGGGCTGGCAGCGTGACAAAAGTGTTCTGTTTCTGTTACTCTTTATCAGACTGTCACCATGGAGAGATGAGAAAGCGATAACAGAACTGCTTCTACAAGTTATTTATTTCCTAGAGGAGAGCTTTGTGTTCAATGTTCTTCTTTTTTATTCATTTGCTTTGCCTTAAAACTTGCTACCTGATAAAGACAAAAGCTTTAATCTAGTCATTCCACAATGCAAGAATGAGAAAAAGCACATCATTTTTGTACCATACTCTTTTGAACAGACTATTTTACACTGCAGTGCTTATATTCCTTAAAAATGACTAGGATCATTATTTTATGTATTTATTTTACATTTGTTGACCGGGATTGTCTGACTGAGCTGAAGAGCTCTTTTTCAGCGGAGGCCCGGGGAGAAAAGCTCCAACATATTATACCATTTTCATTATAAGTTAGCATTATGATTATTATTATTAGAATGAGAAAAGAAGTAAAATAAATGAGGACTTGGTTACTTTAGTATCCCCATTACAGTTAAATAACGGAGAAAACTTTATATCATGCACTACGCAAACATTACTGTTACAAAAGTTTTTTTTTGTTTGTTTTTTTTTTTTTACTTATGGTTAAATTTCCTGCCTCTTCCCCCAAGTGTTCCTCCAAACATTAATGACATAAAATAAGACATATGCTTTATAGTCCCCTAAAAGTTTAACGATGTTAAAATAAATCCAATATTTTAGGTTTTCTTGTTCTGTCATGCTTCACAAATATAATTAATGCTTTATAATCCTACATTTGTCAGTTTCCAAGTTGCTGGTTTTATTTATGTTTATCTCCATCTCCCAGATCCAGTCTCTGCTTCTTTTCCAATGTACTCTCAGTTCTTCTAGTCAACTCTTGTGCTTTTTTCTGTCTCTCAATCATTTTCCATTAAAACACTGGAAAAGGTTTCACTGGCACAGTCTCTCTGTGGTCTTTTTTACCAGAAGAACAAGCAACAAAATCTCCTCCTGCTTCACAGCTCACTTTTTGTTGGACAATCTTTTGTATTTCCTTCTTAGCATATTCTGCATCAAAAATGATTTTTGTCTCTCCAGGAAAGAATATTCTGAAATATAGCTGGATACAGCAGTTTGAATTTCAAGCCTACTGTTTCAACATTCCCTGATTAGTAGAATACATGTACTCCTTTTCTGCCTGGTGTACAGTGAGTAATCATTTTTCACACACAGTTTACTGTCTCCCACTTTTAGTACTTTGTCCTTTTGCCACAGTTTTGTCAGAATCAACTCCTTCTGCTGGCAGGATTGCATATTTACTATTAAAGGTCTAGGTTGCTTTCTCATGGCCAGGGTTGGGGCATACACACAATGTGCCCTTTCAATTAACAACTCTGGCTGTTAAATATCAGTCCAGTTGTTTATTTGTGCTTTCATAAAATTAATACTCTAGTCCTTCCAGCTTCTCTGATACAGCAGAAAATCTCAATTTTTCCCTGCATGCTCTGTCCTCTAATTCTATTATTTTTGAAGCATCTCTTCTTGAGCAGTCTCATATTCAACCAGCCATTTCTTCATTTCAACCTCCGATTTTTGCAGTTTTATTACTTCATCTTAATATCTGTTTAAAGCTGCTTCCATTTTATCCACCTCTGTTATTTGAGTTGATGCACTCCATCAGTGTTTTGTTTGTTTTAGTTAGCTCTGAGTACATTTGACTTATTTCCTTTAGGTTACTGGAAGTCTGTCTTTCGGGATATCTGAATTTCTTTTTTGCTGGCATCCAGGCAATGCACTTACTAGCCAGTTACTGAAATTTACCCAAAAATGAGTTCACTGGCTGTCTTATCTGAGTTTTTGTTTTCGCACTGGGAGAGCTGAAATTAAGCTGTTGCTCAGTGTGCAGCCATATTGGAAGTTCTAGTATGTTGCAGTTTTGAGGCAGTCTGTTAAAACACAACACTCCTACATTTAAAATAACTTTCCTGAAGAGGAAAGTAAGTAAAGCATCAATAACATTAAGAAAATAGAAGTTCCCCCTCCCCAAAACAAACTTATCTGTATAGCAAAAGAAACGCCTAAGCCAACCATTAATCTTCGAAAGCCTCAGAGGAATGTACTCTTCGGCAGCAGTAAAGCTCTGAAGCATTTCACTCCCAAAGTTGTCTTTCAGTCAGCTCGAGCTACGTGACTATTTGGACATGTGGAAGGTGCCCTGAAGCTGGCCGGGTGTTATATCATAGGCAGGATATAACCCATATAGCTAAGACTACTATAGCAGTGGTCATATAGTGAACATTTTTCCAGTAACCTCAATAAAAAAGTGATCTGATGTCAGTTTGGGTTCAGATCCAACTCTGCCATTACTCTAACTCATGGTTATCAACAAACTCTCAAGCTCCTTTCCTAGCCACAGTGCACCATGCCTAACTTCCATGAGATCTCATTTGCCCCTTCCATGACTAGACATGGTTGGCTGCAGCTCCTGTGGTAAATTTTTCAGATAAGTGAAGACTCTAAAATATTATTTTCTCTAATCTTCACCTTTGATTAATCCTCTTCTGCTAAAATTTTTGTTCTTCCTCTTGACTGTTAGAATTCCCTTATTAACCTGTACACTGCCTTAAACACTTGTTAGTGTACTCTAAACATTTTTCAGACTCCAACAGTCAGTAACAGATGTAGAACTAACTATATACCAGACCCATAGCTAGGGTGGGGTGACAGGGATAGCCACCCAGGACAAAAATGTTAAGGTGTAAGATTGGCAGATGCCAATTTGACTTCATTGCATTTTAATGTATTACTTGCATTTAGAAATCCACGCTGGCAGTGCATTTTTGATCGGAACTGAAATGATCTGTGGCATAAACTGTTGCAGCTGCTTGGTACAAATGTAACCGTTTGCTACATTAAAACTTAACGTTGAAGGAAGAGTGAAGGGGACAAGGGGACAGCACTGGGTATAACAATATCTAAGTTATGCCTCTGCTATGTACAATCCAATATTGAAAACTACCTTGTTAAGACAGTGTTTTGATAAATGCAGCTTTAAAATGCTAGAATCCAGGAGTTCTGCCAAGACTGAATGAAATACTTGTCATTTATTAGATTGCATTTTCTACTGCAAATATATCTTCCAGTTTTCACCTTCATCCTTGAATTTGAAAAAAAAAATGTTTGATTTGCTCATAAGGTTGCATCACAAAAACAAAATTTGGGGATCAAAATATTGAGAATTAGCAGATAGTTTTATTAGAGTAGAGGGAATTAGAATTTTCAGGACCAAAACGGAGTTATGACTGACTCTGGCTCTTCACAACTTGGCTTTCTATTTGACATTCATTATAAAAAGGCATAATGATGACCTTGGGTTCAACGGAAAACAAAAGCATCTCTGGGAGTCTGACTTAGAAAAGGATTAACAGAAGTTGTTACATTTGGTGTTGGGTGAGGCAAGGCTCCTCCCAACAAAACTGTTCAGAATAAACATACTTAGATACCATTCATGAGGTATCAAAAAGCTAATGAGATGGCTTGTCCCAGGATGTGTCATGATCAGAAAGTGTTGCAAGTTGATAGCCTGTTCTTACACTTATTGCTTCAGGACAAAATACATAAGATGTGGTTCATCCTTGCATGTTGATATACCACATCACAGCCATATTGGCTGTGTAAATGTCTACTGCAGTTCGGGAAAGACAGTCCTGAAGTTCTACAATGACCACCAACACTGTCCAATATATTGATGTGTAAGTGAACCTCTAGTTGATTCTACATAACCTGAACTGCCTGTCCAGACAAATGCCCCAACCCACCCCCACAGATGTGTCTGTGGTGACTGTGATTGCTGGAATAGAGGAAGAAAGCATGACATGCTAATAAATTTGTCAGTTGAAACCACCAAATGAGTGTGTTTTGGCATGATCTGAGCAATAAATAAGGTGCAATAGGTTGTGTATCTGTGACCATTGAACTCTGAAGGTCCACTGGAAGCTGCCATCAGACCAAACATGTTTAGAATTAAGGCAGCTGTGGGTTTTGATCAGTTGATTACAGTTCTGATAATGTCTTGAATAGCTTGTGTTCTGTCAATAGAAAGGGCTGCTTTCACTGAAGTATCCAGATACAGCCTGTGAAAGTTAGCTGTTGAACTGGCTCTAACTTTGATTTCTGGAGGTTAACAGCTATTCCCAAGGAAGAGCATAATTGAAATAAACATGTACTTGCTCTGAGAAAAGACTCCTTTGAGGTCACAGCTGTGAGTTGGCAGTCCAGGCAGTGAAAGATTTTGACTCGCAGTCAGAAATTAGCTGAAACTGGAGCCATGCACTTTGCAAACAACCTGGGGGCTGTAGCAAATCTGAAGTGCAAAGCTCTAAATTAAATGGCTTCCAGTCTGAAGTATAAAAACCTACCCACACAGATGGCAAAGCTGTCAAGAAAGTGTCTTGGAGGGCTAAAGAGAACATCCAATCACCCCCCTGCAGGCAAGGAAGGATTGTGCTGGGAACATTCTGAAAAGTGATTTTGTTTACAAACTGGTTTGACTGAAGTCCAGTATGGGCCTAAGATCTTCCAACTTCTTGGGTAGCAAGAATGGAGTAAAATCAGAATCCTTTCTGGTCTGGTGGGACATCCTGGATTCTTTTTTTTTTTTTTAACAAAGATTTTTCCATCTCTTATAAAACCTCTTTTTTTTGATAGGGTGGGACATCTGAGAGGAACAAGGATGACAAGGGTGAAGTCTTGGAAATGAGTATAAAAGTAGCCTCTGGATATACTTTCCCTGAACCAACTGTCTTCAGTTAATGCCAGACAATTTAGTGGTTACAGGAAAATTCAATCCCTCCAAAGCTTAGGTCTTAAGCACTAATGGATTGATCTCTAACCTCTTCATAGAGTATGGCTCAGATGGGATAGGAGTTAACCCTGGCACCAAAGTCATGCTGGTATTGAAAGTTCTGTTCAAGAACACACAGATTAACTGTGCTTTGGCATTCTGACCAGGATTGTGTCTTCAGCAAGGAATGTATTCTAAAGACTGACTCTGAATCAGCAGCTCTGGATAATGCATCATTCCTACATTTAATAGCATATTTTTTTTCTTCTAGGCTGGTCTGGACTTGCTGAACCAAGGTGGTCTTCTTGGTGTCACCCTCCCCAACCTTCTAGTAGTTGATTTGAGGTATGCTGATAGAATTTATGAAAGTGGGTCTGTCAACTGAAAGCCCTGAAAGCCAGGATTGTTGAGGTGTGCACTGTTTTACAAGAATTATCAAACTACCTACTTTCCTTGTCATTAGTCAGTACATTATGACCTACAGTTAAATAAGTACAGTAATCCAAGATGGATGCCAGAAATTCTATTAACACTGTGTATAGAACTTTAAACATGAGTATTTTCTTATGGAAAAGAGTATTTCTTCTTTAATCAACTGCATCAAACACTACTACAAAGACGTGAATATTTTCCAAGTGGCAGAATGTAATTGCCAAGCTGATTGTAAATCAGCAAAAAGAATGTTCCTCAAAGATAACCTATTCATCTCCCTAACTTGGGCTTTTTATGAACATTTATCATTTGGATATCAGTGTATCAGTTAAGGGTATAAAAGACACACTGAACAAGAAGGTTGTCTAACAGCTTTTAACCTTAGCTGACCATATACAGTAAAGTAACACAATGATTTGCTGCTCTACATAAAGTATGCAACTGCTGTGCCATTGCAACAAAGTAATTCAAGTACTGTACTCCAATTCTGATAAAGTCCAAGGATACTTCTCTTCAGTAATTCAGTATTTTATCTATAGCAATTTCATGCTTCAGTCTGCCACATTCAGTCAGCATGGAGAGAGTATTGTAGCCTTCAATAAGGAGATGGGATAATATGTCAGTTAATTTGTTTCCTTGCCTGTGTGAATTACATTAAAGTTAGTCAAAATGCCATAGAAATAGTTGTTCAATTCAGATAAAGTTACTTTAATCTAATGAAACTTATTCTATACAGATTCTAATACAGCTGTTACAAAAACTCATGACATGCAGCCAGATTGTGATTATGTAAATGATTCAGATAATTTATTTATGTAAAGCCTGTGCTCTCCTAAACTTGTCACATCTCCTGGAAGTAGGGGTTTGAGAGTCTGGCTCCAAATAATTAAAAAAAAAATCAGTGAAGGGCATCCTGTACTGGAGGAATGAGAACACATCAGTAACTCTCCCAGGAACCAAAGACCTCTTGAGTTTGTCAATGGAAATGCTCTCACGAGAGGGAAAATCCCCCAAAAGATAGGTTCATAGGTTCTCTGGGTGAAGAGTAAGAGGCCATGATGTCCTCATTGTGTCAAAAGTCAAGGGAGAGAACAACTAAAACACACCATCAAGGTAATACCCTTACCTCTCCAGAATTGTCAGTCTGATAAGTCTCCCTCAAACAGCCTGATTGGACTGAAAGCTGTAAGAAATTAAAGCCCCGAGACAGTTGCATCCATTCCTGGGAGGAATGCTGGGTTGGATGTGGTTCAATGGGGGGCCATTAAGGGACAGCCTTTGCTTGGCAGAGATCTGAGTCTAAGCTGGTGAACAAGGAATAAAGACATTTTACTTCCACATGAAGCTGGAACAACCACAGCCAAAGGCAACAGTCCACTTGAATGTTACTTGTTTAATAAAGCACTTTTTGTCCGGCTATTAACCTGAACTTCTTCAGACCTCTGGGAACTGACCTGGCTGTTATACAGTTCACTCCAGCCAAAAACCCTCGAGCTAAGGCTCTACCCACAATGACCTTCTCCATTACCTCAGATCTCATTTGCTATTCTGAAAATTAGATGCATTAGCTGATACTCTCAGCTAAGTGCCTTAATTTGTTTTTTTTTCTATTAGCAATTTTTGCTAAAATCTATCTGTATTATCTTTTTGATACTTTCTATTTTTTCCTGTGTGTGTAAGTACTTTCTGTATTTATCTACCCACCCCCTTTACCTAACTGTATTTCTCGTTACCATCGATGGTAACTTCTTTTTCCCCTACCTTTTGGTAACTCTTGGATACCATCTTTGGCATCTTTTCAGCTAAATTTTTGTATACCATTGTTGGAATGCCTTTTTTTTTTAAATAAACTTTTCTCTGTCTTCTGTCTGTTTTTGTGTGTGTGTGTGTGTGTGTGTGTGTGTGTGTGTGTGTGTGTGTGTGTGTGTGTGTGTGTGTGTGTGTGTGTGTGTGTGAACTTGAAATGGAGTATAAGCCAAAAGAGACATCTGGATTCAAATGACGTCAAGACTGTGACAGAAACATGCCCAAGTCCAATGTGCATATTTCCTGTGTATACTGTTTGGGTGTGTCCCATCTAGACATTGCATGCAAGCTTTGTCAGGGTTTCAGTGCCCATACATTGGTGGAGCAATGAAATAAACTTATTTTAAAGGATTTGTTAAAATGCTCCTTCAAAGAAGCCCATTCTAAGCAAAAGCCTGAGATGTCTAAATTGTCAAAATCTGAACACAAAAAGAGAAGCCATTTTGTGCCGACCTCACCATCGGCACAAGACTCAAAATTACATAAGTCACCGGGTTCCATCTGTGTCATCGGAACCAAGGATAAAAGTACCTAAAATGACTGAGAAATTACCTTTGGCACTGATGGTTCAGTCTTCAAAGGTACTGAAGGTTACTGCACCAATCCTGACTACTTTGGCACCGACCACTGCTTCAGTGCCAACAATTTCTTCTGCACCAGCTTCATTCACCTGTCATTTGGTTCCAGTTTCCCCCTCTTCACAGCAGCCTACAGACCCAAAAGTCGAGACATATATACTTCCCAGGACTATATTCCCTCCTCTGTGGTCCATTTCTTGGTTAACTCCCCAGGCCTTTCATTGATAGGCTAGAGTCTCCCTTGGGAATGTGGACTTAAACAGACTGGTGGACCAGCTTTTGGTGGCCAGGGGTCTCTCTGCACCTATGCAGACCTCCCTTCCCCCCCAGAGCCGAAGCATATTCTCCAAGTACTCCACTAGACCTTCCTCCTTCAACCTCCTTCCATGACTTGGAGCCCACCACTTCAACTTTCCTGGTACCAGCTGTCTCGGTGCCAGTGGTGGACCTCACCTCGGCATCAGGGTCATGTCTGATGTCCTTGGCACCATTGGATCCACTGCACACCTGGGACCATGGTTTGGTTGTTGGTCCTGAGAGTTTCTGTATGGTTCTGATTGTTTCTATGGCACTGTATTTGGCTCTTGGGACCATGATGGTTTTGAACCCTTCCCCGGCTCCTGTTCTGGATGGCAGCTCATCACAGCAGGGTGTGACTCTGATTCCAAGGTTGTCTTTCTCGGTTCCTGGCTCCCATCCCTCTTCAGGTGGGCCTGCCTTACAGATCATGGAGAGAGCTCCCAGCTAGCTCCTTCTACATCGGAGCGTCACATTTATTTATCCTCTGGTACGCAGCTGTCACAATCTATCACATATGGACAGAGCGCACAGGAGCTGCAAGACATCCCTCTTCAATAATTTGTCTCCCAAAACTTCACAAAAATATGACAAACCCGCCGGGTCGTCCTATTGTTTCGGCAAGTAATTATTTTTGTCGGAACATGGGTATTGTCGTTCATAACTATTTGTTACCATATGTGCAGAAATTAGAGTCCTATATTAGAGACTCTTTTGATTTTATTGATAAAATAAGTGATATTATTTGGACAGATCATATGTTTTGGGTGAGTGTGGATGTTGAGTTTATACACAAACATCAAACACTCAGACGGATTGCAAGCTTTATATTATTTTTTAGGTGATAATCCTACCACCCATTTTATAATGGACTTGACTTCTTTTTGTCTCTCTAATAATTTTTTTAGTTTTAATCAAGTTATTTACCACCAATTAAAAGGAACTGCTATGGGGGCATCTTTTGCCCCCATGTATGCAAACCTTTTTATGGGTAAGTTTGAATTGGAGTATGTGTATACTAATAAATTTTATAGAAATCATGTTTTGTTATACTACCGCTACATTGATGATTTGATCTTTCTTTGTAGCGGTGGTCGTGAATATATTCATGAGTTTTTTTCAGATCTAAATAATAATAGGTATAATTTACATTTTGATGGTTTACAGTTTGGTAGTAAAGTTCATTATTTAGATATTTCATTATTAGGAGAGGTAGGTGATCAGATTTATACTACGGTTTACCGTAAATTTATTGATGGTAACCAGTTCCTGTTT
The DNA here is from genome assembly GCF_019279795.1 of Protopterus annectens. Taxonomy (NCBI): domain Eukaryota; kingdom Metazoa; phylum Chordata; order Ceratodontiformes; family Protopteridae; genus Protopterus; species Protopterus annectens. The sequence goes on from NC_056733.1 coordinate 616,703,723, forward strand.
GGAACCAGTTGTCACCCTCCACATACCTTGTCTGCTTTACCTTATGGAGAAATTATTAGATTATCTAGATTATGTAATAACGAATTAGATTTAGAAAAAAATATTTATGATTGTATTATTATGTTTTTAAAAAGAGGATATAGTATGGAAATATTAAATGCATGTATTAATAAGCTATTGGATAAAAATAATTGTAGTAATGTTAATAAATTTATGATTAATAGGAATAGAGAAGATTGTAATTTTCCCCCCTATGTTAATAAAGTTAATGTTATTGGTGGGAATAATAAATGTTCAAAAGCTTCTAACCAGGAAATACAAGATATTTATTTTGTTACTATTTATAATGTATGTAGTAATAAAATTTGGGATATTATTAAATATTTTTGGAAATTCTTGATTTTAGATAAAAATCTTTTTAAACTTTTTCCAACTATTCCTAAAATATCCTTTAAAAGAGGTCAAAATCTATCTGATAAATTGATAAAAACTTATTATATTTCTCCTTCTGACAAGGTTTATCATAATTTAGACATATATGGTACAAGTATTTGTGGCCATTGTAGTATATGCAAATATGTAAAATTATATTTTGATAATATTAATGGAATTCTGTTTAAACCTAATAGTAATTTTTCTTGCAATTTTGTAGGTGTAATTTATTGTATTAGATGTCCATGTAAATTGTATTATATAGGTGAGACAAAGAGAAAATTTAAAACGAGAATGCAAGAGCATATTAGAGATATAAAAAGAGGAATATTAACTAGTCCAATTGCTTCTCATTTTATGGAGTGTCATAATAGTAATGTTGAATTATTTGAATGTTGTATTTTAGAAAAAAAATTTTATTAAGACAGGTGATGATAGATTAATTAAAAATATTTTGTTGTTTAAAGAGACTATTTACATTTTGAAATATAATACTATGTCACCTAATGGTTTAAATTTAGAAATAAACTGGAAAAGTTTATTATAAGTTTTTATTATTATTATTGTTAGTTTTTTTGAATATTAGAAGTTCTCTCTTTAATAATATTCTGTTTTTTGATTGACTAATTTATGTAATTGCTTAATTAATTAGAGTATATATTGGAGTGGGTGTGTTTTTGTAACTTGTACTCATTGAAGGCTATTATGCCGAGGCGCTAAGCTGGATTAAATCTTTTGTGGAACTGGCGTTGTTTCTTGGCTGATGCCATTTTCTTTTTGTTGTCTGTGATCCCTGTTCAAGGTCCCTCCTCTTCAGAGCCCTCCCCAGAACGTCCAGCTGGTGAGCCACCCCATAAGAGGACTTGCAAGAAGAAGCATCTAGATTCTCTAGAATAATCTGTCATGGAAGACACAGATTACAATGAAAGGGAGGGTTCTCCCCAGTCACCCCTTGAAGATGTCTCCTTCAGAGACATCCCAGAAATCCTGAAACAGAGGGGTGATTGGAAACCCTCAAATCCATCCTCTGAGGAATCTGTGTTCTTGCAAGCTTTTCATGCCAACCCATCTACTTCCTGGGTGAGCCACCCACTGATGATCTAATTAAGCTGATTCTTCAATGGGGCATGGAAGGCTTCTGATTCTATAGACCCCATTCCCCAGAGACCAGACAAAATTTTTGACAGCTCCAGAAGACCAGCCTCAATGAACAAAGGCTCTAGCAGGAGATGCCATGGTGGTACCAGTAGACACCAAAAAAGGAAATTGCCAAGGAGAGTTCTACTTTCCATCCTCCTAACTGAGAGTCTAGGATGATGGACAGGTTCAGGAAGCAGGTCTTTGTATTATCGACCTTTGCTATTAGGTCCTTGAACTTCTTGGCACAGTTTACTAGACTCCAAAAGGATCTGATAACTGGGCTTTCAAATACCCTTGCAGGAGCTGTGTCTGATGAGGTTCAGGATAAGGTTGCCTCACAGCTTGTCACCCTGGAGTTTATCTGAAACTCTTCCATGCAGGTCATTGCTCATGTGGCTGAAGGAATGTCTAGGTCAGCAGGTACAGATGTTACCATAAGGTTTCATGCCTGGGATGCACTTGTGTGACTTTGCAGAGCCTTTTAAGTCTTCCTTCATCAATGCTGTTGACGGTTCCTCTATATTTGGCCTTAAAGTTAGAGACACACTAGACAGGTGTGAAAAAGACAGAAGGACTCTTTCTGCTGTGGGCGTTCATTTTTCTACTCCTCAACAATCATATTCTAGAAGTCAGGGGAGTGGGAAAATGTGGTTCAAGAAATCCCAAGGGCCTTTTTGTGACACACATGGTATTTCCCCTGGGGCAGAGGGGGGAACTCCACTGGAAGATGCCCTCCCTGTGGCAGAGGCGGGTCTGCATAATCAGGGCTCCAGAGATTCCTTTTCTGGACAACCCTACCGATGCTCATGAACAGAGGCCCAATTGCTTACCTCTGGAAACAGTCAGGGAAGATTTTCTCTGCACCAAACAGCCTGGGTCGCGATAACCTTAGATACTTGGTTGCAGAGAATTATCACCAGAGATTACCATTTTCCCTTCAATCTCTTACCAAACTTCCAAAAGCGAATCCCTAATGTTTCACCTAGTCAGAGGGATCTGGCAGCAGTAGAAATTCAAAAGCTGCTCCAAATAAGAGTCATCCAAAAGTCCCACCAGACCAAATAGGATCAGGATTTTACTTGAGATTCTTTTTAGTGCCAAAAAAGACAGGGGACTAGAGACCAATTCTAGATCTCAGCCTACTGAGCAAATTTGTACAACAGACAAAATTATGGATGGTCACAGTTCAGTCTATTATTCCCTTTCTGAAGAAGAACCAATTGGATGTGCTCTAAAGATCTTCAGGATGCATATTACCACATAAAGATGGACAAATGCTCCAGGAGATATCTCTGCTTCCGGCTAGGAACTAGTCATTACCAATTCTGAGCACTGCCCTTCGGTCTCATCACAGCCACCAGGGTGTTCACCAAATGCATGGCAGTGCTAACAGCTAACGTGAGACTATGAAGATTCCAAGTGTTTCCATACCTAGATGACTGGCTCCTCACCACCCTCTCCAGGCATCTACTGCTTTATGCCATAGACTTTGTGCTGCATCTTGCCGAGGCACTAGGCATTTCAGTCAACAAGGAAAAGTCACAGTTGACTCCTACACAAGATCTAGAGTTCATAGCAGCAAGAGTAAATAAAATTTCTTGTGCAGCCTCTCTCACCCTCTACAGGCTGATAAAGCTAAAGTTGCCAGTCCATGCAATCATTTCCTGAAACAAAGTTCCTGCTTGCCTGGTACTTCAAACTCTGGGATCCATGGCAGTGACTATAAGCTTAGTACCCCTGGCAAGATACCACATGAGGCTACTTCAATGGCTCTTGGCATCCCAATGGTCAATTTCAACTCAAACGATGTCTCATGCCATTCTGATAAATCACTGCAAAAAGAATTTATCCTGGTGAATGAAGTCAGAAGAAAATCTATGGGGTCGCATCTTTTCTCCCTCTCCACCCAAAGCATTAGTAACCACAGACGCATCCCCAGATAGGGTGGGGTGGGGCATTAACTGGGAAGTACTGTTCAAGGCACTTGGTCCCTGCAAGAGGCCAATTTGCACATCAACATCCTAGAATTGAGGGCAGTGCTTTTAGCATTGCAAGTGTTCCAGTCTGTCCTTTCTTCGGGGACAGCTGCAATCCAATCAGACATGTCACTAGTCTGGTATATCAACAAGCAGGGGAAAACCAGATCCTACCCACTATGTCGGGAAGCCCGCAGGATTTGGCAATGGGTTGTCACTTTGAACTGCTTTCTGAGAGCAATGCATATCCTGGGAAACTCCAATGAGATTGCGGACAAATTGAGCAGATGCATTCTCCTGCCTCACGAGTGGTCTCTCAACCACAACATAGCGATGAAGATCTTTCGTCGTTGGGGACAGCCTTGCTGCCATCTCTTCACCTCTCTGATAAACAACAAATGCAGCAACTACTTTGCCCTAATTCCCCCTTATGGGGAGTCCCTGAGAGATGCACTTCTTCTCGATTGGCTCTCGGGACTACTTTATGCCTTTCCCCCTACACCACTGATTCCACAATTTTTGAGGAAAGCCCAAAGGTTGAGAAGCAAAGTAATTCTCGTTGCACCTTGTTGGCCCCACCAAGTCTGGTTCCCTTTTCTTTGGCCTCATTTAGTTCACCACCCTTAGATTCTGGACCCAGTTCTGGACTTACTGTCTCACCCACAGGGCTTGGTGCATCCCAATATCCAAAATCCCAAGCTGACGGCTTGGTATCTCCAATTCCAGTAACTGCCAGGCAGAATAACTTACCCTCTTCAGTACAAAAGATTCTTCTGGCTTTCCATAAACCATTCACTTGAAAACTTTACCTTAGCAAATGGAAAAGATTTTAAATTTGGGCTTGTATGAACAACATAGACCCCTTTTCCTCATCAGTTGATAAAGTCCTGGAATATTTAGCATCTTTATTTGAATGTGTAACCTCCACAATTAAGGTTCAATTAGCAGCTATTTTCAGTTTTCATAACGGATTTGATGATCATTCCTTGATGTCTCATCTTTTATGGGAAATTTTTCTTAAAGATGCTTTACATCTAAAACCTCCATTCAAAGATCCTATAGCACCATGGGATTTGAGTTTAGTTTTACAATGCCTTGTTCGACAACCCTGTGAGTCAGCATCTACTTGTGACCTCCAATTTTTATCTTGGAAAACCTTCTTCCTGCTGGCTATCACATCTGCCAGGATCCAAATTACAACCTTAATTGTAAAGCATCCTTATATCATTTTTCACGAGGAGAGAGTATCGCTAAGAACTAATCCGTCCTTCCTCCCCAAAGTGGTATCGGAATCTAATATTAACCAGTCTATAGACTTAGCAGTCATCTTTGCAAATTTTTCAAACAAAGGTGAATACTGTTTACATTTGCTGGATGTCCACAATTACATTTTTACCTGGACAGAAGAAAATCCTCTAGAAAATTGGATCAGTTATTCGTATCCTTTTCAGGACCCGGATTGGGTAAACCAGTATCAAAAGTTACCTTATCAAGATGGGTTAGAAATTGTGTCACCTTTGTCTACAATCAGAATAAACTCACCGACCTGCTCCAGTTAGAGCACATTCCACCAGACCCCTTTCCACTTCAGCTGTCTTTCATTCCAAGGCTTCTATGGAGGAAATTATGTAGAGCTGCAACATGGGCTACTCTCCATACCTTTATCACTCATTACAAATTAGATATGGTCTCCAGGGGAAGAGCATCCTTTTGCTCTATGGTACTTGGGAATATCCTTTCTTAGGGCTGCCCAAGATCTAAGGTAGCTGGGGACTCTGTTCCATCTGTCAAGAACAAATGAAGATTGACATCAGATAAAGAAGTTATGTCCTTACCATAACTTTCCATCTGTGTTGTAAATCTTCATTCATTCTTGACATCCCACCCTCCTGCCCTCTCTACCAGGCTGCAAACTTGATCTAAGGTAATGGAGAGAGGGGCATTGTGGGTAGAGCCTTGCTCGAGAGGTTTTGGCTGGTGAGAGCTGTATAACAGCCAAGTTGGTTCAGAGAGATCAGAACCAAACCCATCTGTCAAGAATGAAGATAGATAACACAGATGGAACATTATGGTAAGGACACAACTTCATTATTATTAACAACAGTAATAGAGGAGCTAATAACAGAAGTTGATATTAGATATAGGGAATGGATAGGGCAGTTGGTATAAGTTGAAGAGGTTAGGAGATTAAGCAGACAAAGTTTTCTGAGATGAATGTAATAGTGCATCCATTGGAGATAGGTGGCATGGCCTGTGTTCTGACGTGTATTTATATTGTTCAGTTAAGTATTATTTGAACTAATGTCTGAATGGTTTGTAATCTCTGATTTCAGTAAGTTGAGGTGGCAAAGATGATCAACAGTTCAGGAGTAAGAAAAACTGTGGCCTGTGTCATGAAGTTTACTGGATGGAGTTTAGAAAGTATGGCCATTAGTGGATCGGCTTCTTAGGTTGTAGTGTGGTTTGGGTGTAGCTAGTTTTATAGTTGGGGGAGGTGTATCGTGGCAGAGGAGTTTGAAGAGAAGAGATCCAAGGATGAGGTTGTCTCTGCCTTGAATGGGAAGCCAATTTGTCTTTTCCAAGGAGTTATAGTAATGATTAGGCTGAAGGCAGTTGGTGATGGAACAGTTTTATGAGAAAGAGACTGCAAGGTGGTAGTGTGTTTTTTTTTGCCATATTAAAGTTGTGCAAACAGGACACCTTTGCCTAAGGCTACTGTAGCAGGTTACGAGAAGAAATGAGAACTTCTGGGCCCAGAATATGAGGTAACTGACTTTAAATCTGACATTTTAAATGTGGTCTTGGATGTAAGTTGAGGGAATGGTCAAGCCAAATCCCAAGGAGATGTGGTGAATTCAGTTGTTTTCTAGCTTTTTGATATGGAGAAGGCTAGAGATGTTCTTCGTCTTCCATTGCTGCAGTCCTGACTATTGGGTATAGTCCGCGTCCAGTCGGCCCGAATACCAGAGTATAAGGCTGACGTCGGTCAGGGCGCATTAGACTGACGTCAGTACGTCAGGGTACTAATGCGCATGACCGACGTCATATCCTCAGTCTTTTTGCCGCATGGTCCGATGCAGAAGCAGTTTTGCGAGTGCAGGTTGGCGTACTGAAATATTTCCGAAACCGGAGTTTCAGACCGAAACAGAGTTGGCTAAGTACCCCGTTGGGGAACATTTTAGTTTTTTCTTGCCTCAGTATTTTACCGGATGTCAGAAAAAGTGAATAACTGTATTTCTTGTGGGAAACAGATACCTCATAGGGATTATCATACCTTGTGTATACCTTGTTTAGGGCCTGAGCACGACGTTGTTGGTTGCCGCTCTTGTGCTAGGTTTAACAAACGCACTATTAAGAGGAGGTTAGACTGTGCCAGGTTAGTGTTTGGGAAGCGTTGTAATTATAAAATGCCGTCGGATGCTCCGACGCCCGCTTCCTCCAAGAAGCGCAAGGATAAAACTGTGAAGCCTAGGGTTGAGGAACCGGGAGGCCCGGACGGCGGTTCTTTAGAAGGCTCAGTGGAGCCGGAGGTTTTGCCAGGAGTTTCCATGGAGTCCCAGGCAGAAACTATACTCTTACAGGATGTGCCTTCTCAGGAGGTAGGCCAGGCTGAGGGGCTTCTCAGGTGACTGTTCTTCCCTCTCTTCCCAAGGTAGTTAGGGCCTCTCCTTCTGTTGCCAAAACTTCTTTGAGAGGTAGGCCTACTTCAGCTTCAGTGGGGCTTCTCCTAGCATTTCGGGTTCTGTACCTAAGAAACATATGCTTAAAATGGCAGAAGATTTGATTACTATGATTAGGGTTCTATGCCCCGCCTGATAAGAGGCCTAGGGTGGAACCGAGTTTGATAGTTTTGAACAGTGTTCAGAGGCTTCAGAATCTTCTGTGGAAGATATGCAGGAGTATCCTACTTATTCTGATTCTGATGTGGATGATTCCACTCCTACAGCTTCTCCACCTGAGGATTTCTCATTTTCAGAGACTTTGCATTCCATGAGGGAGCACTTTAGATGGGAAGGCCAGGATTACTCTGACTCCAGGAAAAAGCTTAGGGAGTTCTTGTTTTTACCCCAGCATAGGCCTTTAGCTATTCCTCGTGAGTTGAATGTGGTGGAAGAGGATTTTGCAGAGGATTGCCAGAACCCTGACTCTTTGGCTACTGCTCCTGTTAAGCCTGATAGGTATTATAGGGTGCCCAAGCTCATAAATATTTGTTTAAGAGTCCTAGGGCGGACCCAGAAACTATTTCTCAAGGGCCTAAGGGTGTAAAGGCTTCTGTGGTTAAAAATCCTGTTCCCACTGATAAAGAGGCACGGGCTTTGGATAGGTGGGGAAAGAAAGTGTATACTTCTTCCACTCTAGCCATGAGAGCTTTGAATTGTCAGTTTCACATGCTAAAATATCAGAATTATCTCCTTTCACAATTGAAATCTAAGGTGGATGCTTTGGCAGAAGGTATTGAGTGTAAAGAGTTGCTGGATTTGGTTCATGTGTCTGAACAAGTGGGTAAGCATTCTTTGCAATGTGGTTTTGATGCTGTACAGGCCTCCTCGAGGGTGGCTGCTACCAGTTCTGTTCTTCGCAGGCATGCCTGGTTGAAGGATCAGAATTTAGCTGAGCATGTTAAGACAAGGATTTTGGATGCTCCTTTACAGTCTGATGTGTTGTTTGGTTCGCCTGTGGAAGCAGTTTTAAAGAAAATGGAGGACAAAGCTAAGTCTATGCAAACTGTTAAAGATTTTTTGCAGGTGCAGCCAACCAAGTTTAGTAGAAATTGGCCTGCTAAGTGGAGGACATATCCTGTTTAACATTCTCAGTCTAGGTGTAGGTCTAGACGTGGTAGGGCAGGGCTCAAGGTTCTTTTAGGCCTAGAACAGGAGTTCACCTGCTCAGACTTCTGGTGAGGGCAGGGGTCAGTCCTTTCGTAAACAGACCCAATGACCTGTTTTTCAGCTGCCAGCAGATTCACGCTTGGCAGCTCCTTTGGGAGGAAGACTGTCTCTTTTCAAAGAAAATTGGGATTTAATTACTCAAGACAAATGGGTGTTGGATATCATTCACCAAGGTTACAGATTTTATTTCCATACAATGCCCCCTTTCAAAGGCATGCCAGACGTTCCTCCTCAACAACGGAAAGAGGCTCACAAGCAAGTTTTACAGTTACTTCACATAGGGGCCATTCAGCCAGTCCCTGTATCAGAAAGGGCCTAGGATTTTATTCTCGCCTGTTCCTTGTACCAAAGAAGGGAAACACGTGGAGACCAATTTTGGATTTATCTATCCTCAACACTTATCTGGACATTCCCAAGTTCAAGATGTTGACGTTACAACAGCTTTTACCTCTGCTGGGCAAAGATCACTGGATGGTAACTTTAGATCTCAAAGAAGCTTACCTTCATGTGCCTATAAGGCTAACTTGCAGGAAATATCTGCGGTTTCGAACTGGAAATTCTCATTATCAGTTCTCTGCATTGCCCTTTGGCTTATCTACTGCGCCCAGAGTGTTCACAAAGGTTCTGGCTCCAGTGATAGCTTACTTCAGGCTTCAAGGAATTCAAATCTATCCTTACTTGGACGACTGCCTGATTCTGGCTCAAGAAAAGGAAGTTCTTCTACAGCACCTGGAATATGTTATCGCAGTGCTAAGATGCCTAGGGTATTCTGTGAACGAAATAAAGTCCAGTCTAGTACCCTCTCAAGACATGTGCTTTCTGGGTGTGAGACTGAATACAGCAGCCCAGATGGCCTTTTAACCCCGGACAAACAAAAGAGTCTGTCACTTTACTTCCATCAACTATCTCATCAGTCCGTGCTGACTGCAAGGACAGTCCTTCAAGCATTAGGGTTCATGGCATCTTGTATTCTGGTGCTTCCCAATGCCAAACTGCATATGAGGAAGTTACAATGGTATCTCAAAATGTATGGACACAGCACTGCCAGGATTTGGACACTGTCATTCAAATAATACCTTGCCTTCAAAAGGAATTCTTGTGGTGGGCTCAGGAATGTCACCTAAACAAGGGACTCTCTGTGACCCGCCAGAGGCAAGTCAGATCTTAACGACAGATGCCTCGGACATTGCTTGGGGAGCTCATCTAAATGGAAAGTGGATACAAGACAAGTGGCCTGCCAGACTACAGCATCTACATATCAACATGAAAGAGATGTTAGCAGTCCAGTTTGCATTGATGGCTTTCAAGGAGTTACTTCTTCCAGGGCAGGTGTTGATTCTAACAGACAACACAACTGTCATGTGGTACATCAACAAGCAAGGGGAACACATTCTTATCCTCTATGCAGGCAAGCAATGATTTTATGGGAGACTGCGCTAAGCCTGCAACTAACTCTTCAGGCAAGGTTTCTGCCAGGAGCACAGAACTCCTTAGCGGATGTGTTAAGCAGACAAATCATGGATCCCCACGAGTGGAAACTGGATCTTCATGTATTTCAGAAACTGACAGTGTCATGGGGAACTCCAGACATAGATCTGTTCGCTTCTCCACTAAACCACCAGCTGCCAAAGTATTGCACAAAGGGGTTTCATCACACGGCTTGGAAAGTGGATGCTCTGTCTTTCAGTTGGAAAAACCTTCATGTGTATGCCTTTCCACCTCTACCTCTTCTTCCAAAGGTACTGTTAAAGGTCAGACAAGACAGGCCAAGGATGATTTTGATAGCTCCAGATTGGCCTCGGCAACACTGGTACCCTCTACTACGGAGTCTGGTAAAGAAGCCTCCATGGCCTTTACCTCTGATTCCTCATCTGTTATCTCAGAAGGACGGTCATCTGCTCAATGTCAAGCTACACTCTCTTCATCTAACAGCTTGGCATATTCTGTGTTGAAGCACAGCAGGTCTCAACTTCCTCAACGAGTTTTAAATGTGGTTATGGAAGCTAGAAGACCTAGTACAAGGAAAGTGTATGCAGAAAAATGGAAGAGATTTTTATTTTGGAGTACAGCAAAGAATTTGGAGATTTCTGAGCCTAATTTGAGTGTGGCTCTTCAATATCTTACTGAATTATTGGACAAAGGTTTGTCCTTCTCTTCCATAAAGATTCATGCTGCAGCAATTTCAGCTCACTATGATTGTGACCCACCTTTGTTTTCGCATCCTTTGTTCAAGCAGTTTCTTAGAGGGGCAAAGAATATAAGACCCCCACGTAGAGCTCCTACACCTGCTTGGGATCTCAATTTTGTGTTGGAAAAACTTACTCTACAACCTTTTGAGCCTGCAGCTACTGCTGAATTGAAATATTTGTCATGGAAGACTGCTTTTCTGTTGGCTATTACTTCTGCAAGAAGGGTGTCTGAGTTGCAGGCCCTTATGGCAGTAGAGCCCTTTTGATTTTCCATAAGGATAGGGTATCATTACGTACTAATCCTTCTTTTATGCCTAAGGTGGTTTCTAGTGTGGCTTTAAACCAAACTATTCATTTGCCCACGTTTTTTGCAGATCCTCAAAATAAAGGGGAAAAGATTTTGCACACTTTAGATGTACACAGGCAATTGCGTTATTATTTAAGCAGGACTAAGGATTTTAGACAGTCTCAGCAGTTGTTTGTTTCTTTTGCTTTGAGTTCTCAGGGCAAGCCTGTGTCAAAACAAACTATTTCTAGGTGGATTGGCTTTTGCATTGCATTTTGTTATTCCCATCATGGCAAGGAGATTCCAGCTGGGATTAGGCCTCATTCCACTAGGGCTACTGCCACTTCAACAGCATTTCTAAGGGGGGTGGCAACTAAGGATATTCTGGAAGCAGCTACTTGGAGTTCAGTGCATACTTTCTCTAGGCATTATCACCTTCCTATCTACTCTAAGTCTAGGGCTGGTTTTGCCACAGCTGTTTTACAAGGCATGTTGTCAGCTCCTACTACTTTATAATTTGCCAGCCTCCCTTACCTCTGCTTTGGGATTCTACCCAATAGTCAGGACTGCAGCAATGGAAGACGAAGAACATAGTACAGTTTTGTACCTACCATAAATGTAGATGTTCGAGGATTCCATTGCTGCAGTCCAATTTACCCTCCCTCCTTCCCCCTGTATTTAGGGGTGGTTGTGTAGGTGAGTTTACATGCTTATATTTTTGTATATATTGTTGTATATATTGTACATGTTTTTGGTGCAGGTTTTTGGGACTTGTCTTTAGGGTCTTCTGACATCTGGGGCAAGAAAAGACTGAGGATATGACGTCGGTCATGCGCATTAGTACCCTGACGTACTGACGTCAGTCTAATGCGCCCTGACCGACGTCAGCCTTATACTCTGGTATTCGGGCCGACTGGACGCGGACTATACCCAATAGTCAGGACTGCAGCAATGGAATCCTCGAACATCTACATTTATGGTAGGTACAAAACTGTACTTTTTAGTGAATCTTTTGTTTCTGCCCAACTTGATTTTTAAGGTTGAGCAGTTGTACTTTTATAACAAAGCCAACTGTTTATTTGTAGGTCAGCTTGAAGTTGATTTTGGATAGTGATGTGAAAAGGGCAGAATCTACAGATAATGTCAATGTAAACTTGTAGATGAGGCAGGTCAAGAGGCAGTTTACTTATAAAAATGGAGAATAGTCCTGGTGCAAGAACTGATTGCTGAGGAATTCCTGAAAAAGTGAAGGTTGCATCAGAGAAGGGTGGCCGAATTATAACAATGAAAGTTAGTCAGGAAATTTTTAAAACATTGGGTAGTTTCAGAGCTTACACTGGTATCCTGTAAATGGGATAATGAGATGGAGTGGTCAACCAGGTCAAAGGCCCAGGTAAAGTCAGTGAGTACTGTCCCAGTGAGATTGCCATTATTCATTTTTGGGAGGATGTCAGTGTCCAGAGAGCAGTCATAGTATTTCTACCTACCCAAACGCCATGTTGCTATCAAGAAGGTGCTGTTTGTCAAGATAAGTGGCAAGTTGGCTGTAAATTATTTTTAAAGGATTTTATCAAGGACAGCAAGTACTGATATTGGGAGGCTGAGGAGGGTTTGTGATTTTTTTGGTACAGGTATAACAAAGACCGATTTCTAGACAGAGGACATGGTATTGATTGTGAGGCTAAGGCTGTAGATTTAGGAGGAATTGTCCTTAAAAAGTGGATTATTACTTGCCTGGAAGGCATTGTCCTCCATGATAAGCACTGTCAAACTGCGCTGGCTTTGCCTGATCAGTAGACATTGCCCCTTAGCAGAATCTTCATCCTCTCTAGTCAGTCTAAAGGCATTTCAGTCTGGTAAGATGAGTGGTCCAAGTATAATAGCCTCCTGAGAGATATCACCAGAGGCCTGTGTTGAGAAGGATATTAAGTCCAGGAGCTGAGAGACCACCTCCATATTACTAATGTCCTCTGATCAAAAAGGACCAGTGGAGTCATTCAGCTTCTGGAACACATCTCACTTCTGTTCTCTTTTGCTCCAGATGTAATATTCCATCGGCAATTACCTGATGACATGGTAGACTGAGGTACACCTAGACAGTGTTTTACCTGATCTACAGAGTTTTGGGCCTACATTTCTGGCAGATCTTACAAGCATCGAAGCTGTGCATTAAGCTCAGATTTGTCATATGTGTGTTAAAAACAAAACAGACAAAAAAAACATTACCTGCATATACATTTACCTTTTTTTTGGATAGCATGCCTGATGCCTCCATGTCTGAGGCAACCACCTACAAGACATCTGTACTTAGAAAAGACAAAGAACTAGAAATATGGATGTCTATCATGCCAGAGAGAGAGAGCACTACAGAAGTATAAAAAGCAAATTACCCAGTGGAGTTATTTATCCCAGAGATGCCCAACCCTGGACTGTTGTGGTTTTAGTCCAATGGATTGCTTGAATGCATTGTAAAATAAGCATAAGGCAAGAAATAAAATGGCTAGCCTTTATACCAGCAGTATGGAGACCTCCTAGGTGAAAGTGACAAGGGACAGCTTAGGGAGAAGGATGCATGGCTCTGACAGTCTCATCAATCCAGGGTGAGGCCTCTCTTTTAAAACTATAGTCCCCTGATGCAGATTTCCGTTCTTAAGATGCCCATAGATTCTAAAAGTATACAAGATCCTCAGCTAGCTTTACTAAGTTGTGAGAAGGAGCCTGGGAAATGCAAGAGATGAAGGCCTATTAAAGCTAAAGCTGAGGCAAAATAGTGGATATCCCCTGCCTGGATGCCTTGGACCTGGATGTGGGTCTGCCCACCTTTGAAGTTCTCATACACAGGTTGGTGATCTCAGTTTCTGAACCAGTGATATAACCATCTCTGTGGCACAGCATGATAAAACCCTATCTGACTCCTGGTGACTGGAGTTTAGTTAGTAGCTTCAGCACTTGCTGGGGCTGGCAGGTGTGGTAGAAAGAATGATAAGGCATGTGTGCTTGCCTTTACAGAGGGGGTTGCAAGATGTGTGATTGGTTATGTCCTTTGGGTAAGAGTGGGGTGTACTCCCAGTAATGCCTTCTTATTGCAAGCTCCAGACTCCAGATAACCAAAGGCAGAGGATGTATAGTGACTTGTTAAAAACCAGCTCAAGCTGCTGTAAATATCATTGGCAGCTTTCTGGGGCCACTCCACTCCTTTGTAAGTTGCATGCCGCTCTATGGGGGGAGCTTGTAACTCATTTTATGTTGTGGTATATAGATACCAGGCAATCTCAATATGCACAGACTGAGTGATGGGGAGACTAAGGGGACTTCATAGGGATAACCATATATATCATCTCCATTATTTACATAGGATCAGGGTGTTGCATCAGCTGTCACTACATCTCTCGATTCAGTGTCACTTCTGACAGTAACATCTAACTGCTACAGGTCTTCTCTCTCACAATTCATCCATCTCATTGCTGAATATCCTCATTTCCTCCTGCCTTCTTCCTGTCTCTCAAATCATTGTCTCCTCTCCTGCAGATATGCCTGAACCACCGTAATCTGTCCTCTTTGACCTTTTCTTCAATTTGACCTATTTTGACATCTGCTCTGATTTCAGTTTCTTAGTCTATCCCACAGTGTGCATCCTACAACCCATCTCAGTCACCTTTAGCTTCTTCAGTTGATCTGCCTTTACAGCAAAAGTTCCTGTACTATACAGAAATACTGGTTGCACCCATTTTATACACCTTTTCAGCTACTTTGACATTCTCCTGTATCACACTACCCAATGACACACTGTGCTAGATGGCTGTAGTGCCTTTGATTATAGCTTAGATGTCCTTAATCAGACCTTCCCTCTCCTCAACCACCCACCTCATGGATGCTTGAAGCTGTCAACTTATTCCACAATTTCCTCTTAATTTTCAGCTTATTCAGATATCCCCTCATTTGCTGTTATGACAACTATTTTGTCTGTACTTAGCTTCATCCTATGTGCATTCAGTTTTGTATTCCATTTTGCTAGCATTTGCTGAAGTCCCTTGTTCAGAGTCTGCATACAGCAGCTTTGTTGATTTGTCACATTCAACCTTTTCCTAATATAGTCCATCACCAGTATGAATAAGAGTAGGCTCAGAGCTGAACCCCCCCCCCCCACACACACACACACTGAGTTCAAACACTACTTGTGTCATTGGTTCCTTGTACAATACCTGCATTAATTCTACCAATGTTTCTGGGATTTCAATCACTGCACTACCCAAATTTGCTTCCTTGGACCCTTGTCATATGCTTTCTCCAAGTTTAGGAATGCCCACATGGATTCTTTCTTTACCTGTTGCTTCTTCACAGTCTGTCTCACTGCAAACATTGGATTGCTTGTGGTACATCCTAATCTGAATACAAAGTACTAATTTCCCATCTTACTTTTCTACTATTGTCCATTTGTTTATCACTATCTCCAGTACTTTCTTGCTGTGTGGCAGAGGTGTAGCTGGCTTTTTTATTGCCTGGGGCTAATCCCTGTACTAATGCCCACCTCCTTAGCTTTAACTCTTTAATTGTGCACATCTGTTTCCTATAAACACTCTTCCTGATAATACATTTCATTTGCTCTGTTTGTGTAATGTAAAAGACCTACTTTTTCTTTATAGAAAAATGCACTGCAGGAACCAACCAGCCATACCTCTCAATTTTTAAGCAAGAAATCAGGACAAAGTCTAAAATAGGGACAGATTTTAATTGCTCTCATAAACTTACTAGAGGAACAGGATTCATGTTAGTATGCATTTTCTAAAGGGTATGAAGCCTGAAATTCAAAAGTCATTTAGTGACTTGAGTCCTCAGTGACTAAAAAATTATGAGGAAGAGACCAAAAGTGAGGAAAAAGTCTGGACAGTTGACAGGCATGCCCAGCTCTCCTCAGCTGAGGGGGCAATTAAAAAAAAGTTTACAATTAGATACCTGGGATTCCTGAAATGTCAATCGGGTCCGACTTCTGTGCCCTGCCCCCCTACCTTCCTCAGCTGTTTTTTTTTTTTTTTTTTAACTATAGCAAACTGCTTGCTACAAACATAGCAAGCAGTTCTTACAGAGTTCAGGTTTTAGTATTTTTTTTTTATTTTAAATTGCAGCAAACTGCTTGCTACAAATATAACAAGCAGCTGTGATAGTTGAGCACACAGTGAGCATGACAATGCTTAGGACTTAAAAAAAAAAAACAAGCAAACCTTTTGCTTTTAAACTGTACCAAACTATTTGCTAGAAATGTAGCCAGAAGTTGCTACAGTTTGTACCACACATGGATCTCTACAGTGCTCAAGTTTTCATTAAAATAAAATAAAAATAAAAAAAAAACTTTCTTTTAAAATGTAGCAAACAGTTGCTACAGCATTCAGGTATGACTACAGTTGCAATACCAGCTTTTAAAAGCTGGTTTCACTACAGTGATCACTCCCCCTAGCTCATTACACTCGGGGTATCTGCCCCTTCACCTTGCCCTAGCTAAATTAAGAGTGTGGTAGAAGTTTGCTGCCTCCATACTGCTGACAGCTGTGAATGGCTTTCTTGTACACTGGGGTACGCCTCTCTCTCTCCATATTAAGAGGATCTTCAGGAGCCATTTCTCCCTCAACGCACCCAATATTTTGATCATATCTGCCATGACCTCATCTGAGCCGGCTGATTTCCCAGACTTCATTTTCCTTAGTGCTGTTCTTACTTAAAGGGTGGGTTGCTCTTCCTCTTTCATTGTAGAAAATGTATGAGGCAGTATAGCTTCTGTGAAGTTTTCATTTAGAAGCTGAAGGAAATCCCCTTTCCACTTGCCTTTGATGTCCTGTGAACTGGTGAGCAGCTTGGTCCATCCCATCTACTACTTTCCTGAACTGTTTTCTTTGGATAAGTTATTTGACTTCACATTCTACAACAAGCTTTCCTCATGCACCTTATTTCTGTACCTGCCTCAGCTGTATCTGTTCTATAATCTTTGCATGTGCTATTTTGAGATGTTGCCATTCTTAGATCCCTCTAATATACTTAACTTTTGAAGATGATAGAAGCCAGACTATTTCCTTGAACTTGAGCTTTCATTCCAGTCTTCAGCCTAATCTGTTGCCTTTACAGCCTTCTCTGACCACTATTTACAAATGATTTTGGCAATCATTGGTTTATGCTGTGGACAGACTATTTCATTGGGGATGACTCTGCAATCTCTGATTCTACCTCAATGCCCTTTCCTTACTAGAAGGAAGTATACCTGAACTGCATGTTGTATGACCTTGTGACAGTCTTTTGCTGAATCATATGCTGCCCACAAGAATCTGTAATGGCCTCTCCTTTATTTGTAATATTTTGTTTCATCCCATGGCACCCAACTCCAGTGCC
Organism: Protopterus annectens; assembly: GCF_019279795.1. Taxonomy (NCBI): domain Eukaryota; kingdom Metazoa; phylum Chordata; order Ceratodontiformes; family Protopteridae; genus Protopterus; species Protopterus annectens. Next base: position 616,721,010 of record NC_056733.1, read on the forward strand.
CCACATCCATCACTGTGTCTCTACCAGTCTCCTGAACACCCCCAGATTTTCAATGTAAGGGCTAGGAGTAGCACAAAACTTAAGGATGCCCTGACACCATCTGCTGTTGGATTTGTTTTTTAAATTTACGCTAAACCCCATTTCCCTCTTCCCCTACTGCGTGCTGGTTTCTTATAGAGGGTAGGCATGCACTGGGGACATGCTAACATATCACTCTGCCTCTTCAGCAGCTCAGTGTCCCCAAACTATGCCCCTTCACATTTCCCCAGGCCTTCAGCAGGGATCATGGAGGGAATGCCCTAAAGACCATCCATCACATGGTAACCTCTACCCCCTCCCTTGCCACTCATCACTCACAATCTGCTAATCAAACCTAAGTCAACTGGGACAGAGTCAGGGTTTTATCTCTCTACACCACTGGAGCAGCTTACCTCTGCTTTATTCCCATTGCCCCACCCATGTGGACTCAGGCAGTCCTTATATCTTGTTCTGTCTGTCTGTCCAGATAGGACCTTTCTGGTCCCTCATTACCAATACCAACTCATTTGTCCTGCAACTCTTGCCTGAATGTAATCTTCCTCATCATCACAACCCCGCTGTGGGGCATAGTCTGAAATTATGAATACTGTCCTAGCTTTTTACAGTAATCTGAGCGCAATCCTTGTCTTCAGAAGACTTTCCCTCAATTCTTACAGCATTTCTAGTCTGTCCTTCTACAGTAGACTATGGATCCTAAGCTCTTCCACCATGTCTACTGGATATAGAGAATGTTCAGTCTCCGTCTCATGTCATCCACTGTCACACTTCATTATGCAGTATAACAATCCTCCATTCATGTTTGTCAAGTTGATTGGTTTTACATTCTTTTGCTCGAAGCATTTCCAGGTAACCCATGGTAGGCAATTGGAAGCCAGCTGGCTACTGGCAACAGCTTTCTGACTCAGGGCTGCTGGGCTTAATGGCAGGCATACTGGCCAAGAGACACAATGACCATGTACCCCTAGTGTAAGTCTGAGTAGACCACATCCTCAATTCACTTATAGGCAAGTACTCATGCCTATATTTAGTGATTAGTTAACATGACCAAATTACCTAGAGTTATATACACTATTGAGGCTACCCCCTCTCCCCCACATGGTAAACAGTCATTGATCAGTGAACTATCTAGAAGACACTATGCAGCACAGTGGATGACTAAACTGGTTGGTCTACACAATCCTCCTAATAGGCACCACTTACAGTCTGAGTACTGTCACAACTCAATTTAACTTCAGGTGAGTCTGAGGTGGAAGGAACCCTAGAGATATGGGAAGAGTATGCAAACTTGACATAGGCATTGGCTGGAGATCAGGAATTAACTCTGTACCTTTTGCATGGAAGATGAAGCCCTTAACCATTATGCACTACCTAGATACATAGATGTTATAATCACATGTATTCAGTATTCTTTCCAGACAACCGATTTGAAGTTAAGGCCCTGCAGTATCCATTGACTTTTCAGACCCAATTTGCTATGTTGCAATTTATGCAAAATGTTTGAACAACCACTCTTGGAAGACTTGCAGATAAGATGGACTCTCTTCTAGACCTAGTCTTTGGCCTGAACTCCCTGAAGATGTTGCACTCAGCAACATGATGATTGAGGCCTACTCTCCTCACAAAAAAAGTCTTTTATGGGCTTACTTAATCCTAGTTAGGTGACATCCCCAAACTTCAACTTGGAAATGCCAGAAACCCCAAGCAGACATAGCTGAAAAACCTATCTAAAAGTCTCCAGCTACAGAAACACCAACAATCCAATAACTAAACGTACAATTAGATCACCAGGGAGTACTTATCTGTGCTCTTTCATTTGTGGCCTGCACCGATGGACTGACTGAACATCCTTGCAACAGAATAATACTCTCCTAACATGTTGAGGTACCTGGAGTGCAGCTTATGTAGGACTGGCAAGAGGGGGAAGGGGCTCAACTGTGAAACTCTGGATACATGTTGGATTCTTTCACTGCTGCATTCATAACTTCAGGAATTATAGATGCACTCAGCAAGTGTGTCTGGACTGACCATCTGGAAGACTTTTGCTCAGGAGCGAGTGCCATTAGCAACCTCTTCAGGGCAGTCCCCAGATTCCTTGGTCCAATATGCAGACATCAGATTCAAGAACTATAAAAAGGTACCTTATTTAACCAGATACCCTTAAATGTGTGGAGGCCTTTGGCTTCTGAAAGTTCACCACTGTCCTCCCTTACACTTCAGACAAGATTCGTCTCTTTTTGCAGGGTGTCCATGGTAGAAAACCACATGCTTTCTTTCATTCAGATAATCTTACTGAGCCTTTTCTCTCTGCTTAAATGATCTTTTGGTTGAAACATGAACAGTTAGGAGAATATCATGCTTAGGACCTAGAAAGTGTGGAAGTCTTAATATGGGATCTGCTTTCTACACAAAATGTGAATAGTTATGCTCTTCATTCACTTTTGCAGCATTCCTTATTTGCCAGGTACGTGTCAAGCCAGTATAAATCTCAGACTCCTTCCTCACACACAGTACATCTGCCTTTTGCAACAAAGGCTGAGCCCAGTATAACAGTGATGTACAGGTTCATCAAAGCCCAGATCTTTCTTGTCACTAGTCTGTGTATGCAGACATGTCAGCATGATGTAAAGTCATCCATATCATTATGCTTTGATGCAGAGAACTCCGGCAGACAATTGCTCCATTGGAAATCCTTCTGTCTTTTGAAGAAAAAAAAATATGAAAGTTTGTGCCAGTCAGGAGAAAAGGGAAGTGTGACTTTGGGTGTCAGTATTGGGCTTTGTTTTGCTAAGGGCCAAACAATATAAAAAGCTGTAGTATTAGTCAGGTGTTCACCCCCCCCCCCCCCAAGACCAGGAGAAGTAGACTTAACTACCTCAGGAATTATTTAGAAAATAAACAGAAGTAGTCATGCAGCTATGGCATTATGTTCCTCTGTGGACTTTCATATGCAGTTAATGAATAGAAAGGTGTGTGATGCCTGTCTACTGGACCAGTAACCAAGGAGCCTCAATCCTCACCACTGGCAACAGTGGGGGATGTTCACTGGGAGGATAACAGGTACACACAGTATTTCCAGATGCAGCTCTCTGCATCAACTGCAATTTCCCTTAATAGTACAGAGAGACCACAGTCAGTCCAGGGCTAGTTCCTCTACCTTTCTCCAGATCCCCAGTAAGATTCTCCACTGGCACAGCTACAGAGTTGAGATCTCAGCCAAGTGACCAAGTCAAGACCTCCAGCACCTTCTCTATTCAACCAGTGCTTCGTGTCCCTGTCCAAGTAGCTGACACACACACACCTGGGAAAGACTGGCACAGGGTTACTAGCTATGCCCTCTTCTGCCCAGACTATAAGGTAGTTACCACTGCAGTCAACTCCTTATCAGCTACTTTATGTCCCTTAACAAAGGGTGTCCAATCTTACTGTGTAATATTAATATTAACACAAATGGTACTTTGACCAAGAGCAAGGCAGCCCACACAGTGTCATCAAATAAATATACAAGTACTCTTAAAACTTAAATATCTCTACACAGATCAGCCACAATGAAAGGTTTAACTATATTTAATGTGACAGAGTTCAAAATCACAGGAAATATTTAAAACATTGCAGGATAGTCTCAAAGAAAGAAAAATATCTAAACTAAACTTTACTATATTCCTGACTGAATGTAAGAGAATTATACTATAATCTAGGAACTTACTAAAAGAGCAAGGCAGATGTGGTGAATGGATCTTCTAGCTGTTGTCAGGTCCAAGACAGAATGCTGTCTCTCTCTAAGAGACTTCCCAAATTAATATCTCAAATATTACTGCTGGGATAACTTACAGAATGACATAATTTCTTATCTGACTGCTAGTTCCCATGCCAACCACTGATGAAGTTGGCAGTATTTGTAAAAATATACAGACAATGGGTTCTCCTTAAATAGTAATAAAGGATAATAATAATCCTTAATAAAGGATTTTCGACTGGAAACAGACTGCCTGCCTTGCTTGGATTACTTTTAAATACTTAGTAATGCTGTACAATTATATATTTTCTATTATTACGTTTTGTTTTGACTTAAGACGAGTTTATGTTTGCTACTTCTACTACTATTGTCTGATCTGATTAATATACAGTGATTAACTAGAAATATATGAACTGAAAATCTTCCACACAGAGAAGTTTCTTACACTGTTTTGAAAATTGAAAGATACCATCTTTTACGGCCTAGCCATAAAGTAAATTTCAGTTATTTTTCTGAAGTTAACCTCCTGTATTCCAGTTTCCACTGTTGAAATATATACATTTAAAGTTACAATACTGCATGTACATTTCTGTTATTTTCCAGTAGGGCACACTGCAGATCCATTTTAAAAACATGAAACATAACACTGTTTTACAGTTATTTGATGTTTTTATGTTTGTTGGCATAGCGTGTTTGGAATAAATCCCATTTTTTTTAAGAGGAAGAGGCTTGTGCACTTATTGGTGATACGTGGCTGTGTACTTTCCAGGAGGAAGCTACTTTTGTTGCATTCAGTTGTTTTATTTCCATGGATATCACCGATGACAAGACGCCTCCACCTTGCGACAAGGAACTGGATGATATTTCCAAACTGCGAGCCGAGGTTACCTCATTGAAAGTGGAGGTTGGTCGGATTTTGGAACTTTTACTAGACTTTACATGGGCAGGAGTAACGTCAGATTTTGGTACCATCAGAGGAAAAGCTGTTCCACAAACCACTTTTATAGGTAGCGGTATCAATAATGAAAATGCTAACACCAATAACTGTCAGGGCCCTGTACTTTCAGGTATGGAACCAGATATGCATAAAAGTAATTCACCATTGAACTTTTTACAAGGTGGGGGCCAATGGCAGTTTCAGTATTCCTAACGGGCAAGTTACTGGGTTGAGGCACAGCCTGATTGATTTGGACAATGCTTTTGCGGGTACCGAACAATTCAACAGCAGTAAAGTGAATAATTCTGATTTCACTTTTGACTTCTCTCTTTATGAGGTCGACGAAGAAGCAATTTATACCGGTGCCAGACCCAAAAAATTCCCACCCCAAAAGACTTATTCCATTGCGGTGGGGAAAAGTAACATGACGAATAAAGGTGCTGTTACATCGCAACATCAATCCCAAAACCACACAGATGGAAAAGGGAACAACGATAAGGACACTTATTTAAATAAATTTTTGTCTAACAATTGCAACCTTGATAAAGTGAATAGTAGAGGGGAAAGTTCCATAAATTCTAAATTAGAAAATACAGGAACCATGAAGGACATGATATACATGTTGGGTAAGAAATTAATTGTTATCAATGGACTTAAAGTGGACAGTGCTTACTTGCAGAAGTGTTTGGAGTCAAAAATAGTTCCCATGGGCTTGAGATTTTTTAAGGTGCCTATGGGAATTGAGATTAATGATACCATCATTAATGAGTTCAATCAAGTGTTTAATGTGGTTTCAGTTATATGAAGCTTATTATTAAATTCAATGATGAAAAGCTTAGCAAGTTAGTACAAGATGTTGAAATGTTAAATAAAATTATTAATGATTTACTGTTTTCTGAATGGGAGAGGTTATATAAGAAACAGTACTTTTTAGCAGAAAAAAAGATGTTAAATATCAGTGAAAGGAAACAAAGAAAGATTCTTAGGGACATGGAACAATACAAGAAAGGACAAACATATAAATGGACATTTGGAAGCAATACAGAAGAGATTAGCAATAGAGCTTATAATGAACAATATTTTGGAAATTATATACATGGTAATAAGTACAATCAGGAAAATGATTTACATTTTTATTGGGCAGGAGACAGACAAAATTAAATTAATGGGAACAGGAACCCAGTAAGCAGGAATCAGTCACAATATTACAAGAAAACAAAACAGAAGAATTGGGGAAAAGGCAAGAGAAGGGATTAAGTGAGATACCAAAAGAAAATCAAGGAAGTAATATCATTACAGTAGATGGGTATACATTCAGTTATAACAATTTTAACATCTTTAATTATTGTAGTATACAAATTCAGTTGGCACATTTTGAATTACTAGCAAAAGGAATTAAATTTATACCCACCCCCACTTTTGACTTCGTTGACTGTCTTTGTGAAATAAAGAAATTTGTGAGGAAGATAAATTTGTCTATTCTGTTCAAGGACAGTCAGAAAATACGAAGTAGTGATACAGCAGAATCTCAAATAAAGAAAAAAAGTACATTTGTTCCTCCCAACCATCCTCATGTGGCCAATTATGAGAAATTGGTGATGCATGAGATATATCAGCTTCTTAATAGGGGTAAAAACAACCAAATAAGTAACAACTTAACACATGAAGAACTACAAACATTAAGAACCTTACAGATGGATAATAACATCAGAGTTATGAAGCCAGATAAAGGGGGAGGGGTGGTCATATTTGAGAACAATTCATATATCAAAAAAATGTACAATATATTATACCAATCAGGCAATTATGAAACAATATCAATCAAAGAGGTTGACATTGCATATCAGAGAATAGATTCATATCTTGAGGAATTTCTCATTGATGGTAGATTAACAAACAAAATATTAGATAGCCTGAAGGTTAAATATCCTAGACTAGCGACTCTGGTAAGGATACCTAAAGTACATAAAAATGTGTCAGATCCACCCCTCAGACCTAAGCACACTCTAACCTCGTCATATGGAAATTGCTTAACACTTTCTGGATAGGACTAGTCAGAGATGAAAGTTCACACACACTTGAAACCATGGAACAGTCAGAAATCTAAGTGCAGAGATAGTCACTGGCAAACAGAAAACAGTAATTTCAATCCCCCACCCCAAAAGAAACAAATTAAGCATGCTGGCTGCCACTGCAGGACCAAAGTTGTTTTCTTATGAGTATCCGAGCACAAGACAGTGAACATGAAAAAAGTTGCAGCATCAAATGTGTTCCAGTTAGTCCTAGCATTTAAGTACGACACATGTATTAAGAGTCCTAGAATGCAGGTAATCTCTGTCCCAGATGGTAACTGGGATGCATATGTATACATTCCATCCCACCGGCCAGATCACAGGATATTTACAACACGGTGAGGTTTGAGCAATTACTCCAAGCATCCTCCCCTGAAGCACCCAAAACAAAAATAGCAGCTACCATATGCCTCTTTAGTAGCTGAAATTTCCTACATGTAACAAAAATCTATGTGGAAAGTCAGATAGTGGAGCACCAGTAAGATGTCCTATAAATTATTAGTGTACAGCTGGAGCCTCAGGACCAAAGCTAATGAAACTGAAAAGCAACTGCAAGGCCAACTATGATTAAGTGTACTTGTATGTGAAAGTCAATCAAAAGGTTTGGAAGCACTTCTGCTAGTACAAAGAGCAAACAGTGAGCAAAGGAACTCAGTTGAAAATTAATGTGTGTGCAGCAAACCATCACAGACTGAGCATGAGATCATGGCTGCAGTCATAATTGGGAATATACCAAAAGCAGGATGTATAACTTCTGGATCCACCTCAACAGCTCTCTTCAGACAGCCTCACAACAGCTCCACCCAATTAATAACTAGTTCAGTATGAAGTAGAAGGCATTCATGCCTTACCTTGAGTTCAGGGTGAAAATGAAATATCCCACATGGGTCACAAAGTCTCAGGGAAGGAAGTCCAACAGAGGGCCTTGTACCTCAGAAAGGTTGAATAGCTAAGGAAGCAGTGTTTAGGCAAGTCTGAAATTCCTCTGCAAATGGATTTAGTACAAATGATAGTTACTTCCAAAGCGTAATTCCTATGAAACCTTTATTGGGGTGGGATGGAAAGACCTATATACCACTCAGACTGTGCACAAGATTGTACTAGGTTCACTGAAAAGATCACAACTGCAGTCATATCCCTTACTCCTGAGAAAGTACTAGACCTAGTAGAGGAATACTGATAACGGACAGGGATTACAGCAATCAATGCATTATGACAAAAGCCACTATGCTTTTACACTGGATGCTCAGTTAGCAGTGTTTGGAAACTGTGTATTGAGGTCCATGCTGCTGCCTTGAAAATACCCTGGACTGAATACAAATGTTTAAAGGCTGTAGTGATGGCAATCTAATGGAATGCTAATGAGAATAGAAGGCCTCAGTCAGACTCCAGAGTCCCTACATAATACAATATGAGCACTTAACTATTTGAACATTGTTTAGAAATAGGAAGGCCTTATTTTCCTGGTTGAACAGGAAAACATTTGGTTGTGCTACCAGTCATCCTTGGTCCTGGTGAGGCAGAACCTAAATAGCTGATTAGCAACCAGTAAATGCAGTGTTCTTTCCATTTGATCTGTGAGCTTGGGGAAAAAAGGGGTGGAAGTGTTGTACTCTGACTGCAACTCAGCTCTGCCACCTGACCCTGTCTTTGAGAGACGCTGCAAGATTCCTTGCTCGTGACAATCTGAAGTTGAGACCTTTCTGGCTGATGTGACAGCCACCAGAAACATGGTTTCCCATGACAAGAACGGGTTCAAACTTGGACAAAAGTCCCAAGGAAGCGGGATCTACTTCATTAAGTGTTATGTAGAAGACCACCCTCATAAAATCTTTAAGCAGTATGAAGATTAGGGGGGTCGACAGGCAAGCAAGGTGAAACAGTTGAACTACATGCTGCAATATCCACTGTCCAGAAATAAAGCCAAGTGGAATACCCTTGGTTTTTCACCAGTTGGAAAATCCCTTCCACATCACTGAAAGACTTCCATGTGCTTTGTCATCTGGCCTCTTGAAAGGTGTGTACTACCACTTCCAGAAATCCAAGCTTAAATGGGACTGGCTGAAAGGATCCATGATGTTACTTGTGTTCTTTAAGTCTGGGTGTACCACCATACCGTATTTCAGCAGCAAGCTGTGTTAAGATGTTGTATGGGGTTACCACTAGGGCATCTTAACTGATGTGGAGAACCACATATTTGTGGGCTAAAACTGGATCACTAGGATGTGGAACAGAGGAAAGCCTTGAGCAAACTACCCTTTCACATCACACTGAAGGTATTTCAAATGACATGCCAGGGGACTGAAAACCTAGATCAGGTGATTCTTTTCTGTATAAACAGATCTGCCAAGGGACCCCCTTAATGTCTCAAAGATGGTACAAAATATTTGAGGGTCCAGTTCCCACTCAGTTATAAGACCTGCTTATTCTCTCCACCATCACATTCTAACAATGTAGCTACCCTGTATGTGACTAGCATTTTTATAAACATACTTATGGAAACTCTTGGACTATACATCTGCCTAATTTCGTAGGAGCTAAGGGTTGGGCATGTGGTTCCTTGGAAGCAGCAAGGAAAGCATTCTCCGCAGCTTGCAAAACAGGAAGAATAATCACAGGTTTGCGGAGTATCCAGGCCCAATAAATCAAAATACCTTTCTCAGACGTATCCTTTCCCTCCTACTTGATGTACTTTACTTGGTTTTAACAAAAGTTTCAAACATTTTGCCTGAGAGAAACAGAAGAAACTGTGCCCCTTTCCATAACCATATCCTAACAGGAAAAATATTCGAAGAGTAATCTAGGTATTTCCCTCATTTTGAAGAGTTTGCTTCTACACTAAGAATTTACTTATTTTCCAGACAGGACTCAAGACACAAATGGATCTGTATCGGGCAGCTTTTTTATATATACATACACAATGTGCCAGGGAGATCTACTTTTCACAGGTGGCCTTGGTGTAGGAAGGAGGTACAGACTTGCTCAGTGTCTGGGACCTAGATGCCTCATGATCTGTGCTTTGCACCTTATAGCTATTTTTTGCCGGGACATCTGCTATTGAATTTGTAAACTCTGGATGGGTGTACCACACTTCCACTTCACTGGCTGAAACATCCTCCATCACAAAGATAGTGATAATCCTGTGTCCCCTTCAGAAACAGTTAAAATGTACTACTGCAATGGCTTCTTAGGAATGGATAACCTTGGAAGCCAACCTATTCATTACTCAAGCAGGATATGCTAAACTCCTTTGATATAATGGTCTCTAAAAAGGGTCAGGAAGAAAAGCTGTATAATCCAGGGCTTGCAAAATACCTCACCGGGTCCAGTATAAATGACCCAAGATGTCAGATACCTACATCACATGTATCCTTTTCTCCTTTCTCGAAATTTTCTTTTAGAAAACATCCAGAGAAGATGATGAACCTGCATGTAGATCATTATGTATATTGCACCTAGTCAGTCACTGTAGTTCGATAGCACATGCAGGTAAGTTACTGAGCACATGCAAGATCAGAGCCATTTTGTGTAGTCAGAGTGAATGCAGGCATGAATGGAGATGCACATGCCAGTGTATTTGAAGTAATGAGTCAGTCAGCTTAAATATATGTTCCAGTTACAGCTCCTGATGTATTTATGTACAACAAACAATTTGAACCCATCACAGTGCCTCATTTGAATACCAGAGACATGCGGCACTGTGGACACCATCACCAAGCCTCTTCTTGTCCAAAGTCTTGAAGGAACAGTGCCTATTTCTAAGGGATTTAGGTGTGAATCCCAGATATACCTTACAGTTTTTAACACTGCTTTGGCCCTAGACAAAATGCACAATTATGAAAATCTTTGTAATCTACCACAGATCCTCTTATGCTCATGCACGGACATATGGCCAACATAAGTTATAACTGGACAAAAACAAAAAGGTTATACAGCAACCAGTAGAAAAAAGGAAAATGAGTCTCCCAAAGGTGAAGTTATCTAGCATGGGCTCTGAAGAACACAGCCACACCAGATAAAGAATGAAAACACTGAACTGCAGAAGAAAGGTATAATATGGATGCCTGTTTTATAACCTGGTGTTCTGCCATCCCAGAGGGGAGGGGGAGACTGTTACACCTGGAGGGGAAAAGGTTCCAAACTTTGGAAGTCAGACTAGACATCCTGGCCTTCTGTGGTAGAATTCTCAAAAGTAAAGACTACTGCAACAGTAATTTAAACAATGACCTAGAAGTAGCATAATATGGACACCGCATTAGACTGTTATGGAGACTTTGGAAGTATGATGCAGAGTGGCCAAGGGGACAAAATTGCAATCTTCGGCATTGCATGGCCCTAACACAATTAACTAGCTGAGTGCTGATAGAGGATTTAAGGAGGTTTAATGCTGTTTTTTACACTCAAGAATCCTTCAAGTTGTCTGTCCCTTGTTATTGTTCTTCTTTCAGCTTTTTCCCAGTTAGGGGTCGCCACAGCGGAACTCCGGTCCGCTAAATGATTGGCAGTAGATTTTCACAGTGTCGAGGTGCCAGCTCGATGCCCAACCTTCAATGAAGACATGCCCATTCACGCATGTCTTTCGAACACCACTCGACCGCGGGGAGGACATGCAGACTCCACACAGAAGGCACTCCAGCTGAGAATTGAAAGGGAGAACCTCTTGCTGTGAGGCGGCAATGCTACCGCTGCACCACCATGGCTGTCATATCTCCCTCCCTCTCCTCTTTCATTGGCTATTGTGATTAAGCACAAAATTATCATTTTGTGAAATTAATCCCCTGCAACTATTTAAATTTATTGTCAATCCCACTGTATTCCATATAACAGAATATTAATTGCCCACCCCTTCCAATCTTATCTTGCTCTTTTAAAATTACTGGATCTCCACTTGGATAGCTAAAGCTCAAGTTAAACCCTCTTTCATATCTAACTGCTCAGTGCACACTGCAGCTCTTAGGATACTAAACCATTTTCACATTTTGCCTTAAAAATCTGCAGCATCTACTCCAAGACCACAAATTACTGGAAAGCCCACATTCTGCCTTTCAATAGTCATCTTGGGATAAGTGCTTCTGTTTTCTTCTTGGTGAGAGAAGGAGCAGAGGAAGATTTCCTGGTGGCTACAGATCACCAGAAAGTCTGCTAATTGCTTAACAGGTGCCAGTTTGGAATTTGTGCTTATATTTTGCTCCTGGTAAGAGAAGCAGTGTATAAATTCCTCTTTTTGGCTGAGAAGTGAGTGTCTGTGCTTGATCTTCCTGATTGGTCTCGTTGTTACTCAAGGCATCAACTAGGAAAAGGCTACAAGCCTACAAACCCGTATATCATACGGGACAAGACTGTGGATCAACAAACAGGCTGTGGCCTGCTTCTCATTTTTGGGATTAGTGCTAACATTTTGCTTCTGATATGAGAAACAAAGGAGCATTGTATCCCAGCAGAGTGACTCTGTGGTGAAACTAAAACTAGTCAGGCGGTAGCCATTCAGGTAACATCCTTTTCATCATTCTTGACAAGCTAATTCTTTTTCAGAAAGTACTGCTTGATTTGCTTCTAACCTAAGAATATCTGCCTAAATACCTTATTCATAAATCTGCAGGTTTTACTAATTAAGGTTCTACTTATTAGTTTCCCTTGGCAGTGCCTTGAATAGCCACAAACACCTGCAGTTGACATTCTTTCTGTAAAAGCACTACTGAAACTTCATCAATACCTAGCTGCACACAGGACTGGTTTACAATGACAAGCACTGCTACCAAAGTTGCAAACTGGATATCCCTGATGTTACAGTCTCACTCCAACTGTCTAATCAATAAAAAATGATCTCTTGCCATGGATATGAACTTTCCCCACCATTTCTGTTACCAGCTTGATGGATGTGGGCATTGTGAGACAATGCAGAAATCGCCTCATGCTTACAGACAGCCAGTTAATTCTCAAACTAATATTTGAGAGATGCATTTACACAATGCCACTGGAGGCAAAGCTCTCACAGCACTCCTAATGTCAAACAAGGTTGTTAGTAGTAAACACGTTGCACCCATATCACACACAATTCAAAGCAAATGCAGACCCACACAGCTAAGGCACTGAAATGTAGCCTACCTAAACCTTCAAAGACCTCCTACACAAACACCCTCAGCAATCCCAAATGCACTTTCAAAAACACCCACATCAACCCATATAACCACATCTCATAGAGCCTCTACTTCTAAGCCTATAAGGAAAGCCACCACAGAATCCAACATCCTAGTCATTGGAGGCTCCATTGAGACACACTGATGTCCCTTCGTCAGGCTGACTGAGGAGAAAGCCATGATCAGTTGCTTATCAGGGGCCAAGTTCACCCACATTACACACACTCAGGTCACTGGACCATAAGTACCAGTATGATATATTCATAGTTCATATGGGTGTAAATGACCTTAGACTTACCTCTCTGTAGCCTACGAAGAGACAAATTGTGGAGCTCTGAATGTGTTCCAGGCTGGTATGAGCCTAGCATTGTGGCAGCATTTTACCCTCTCCAATGATGATGCCACAATAAGAACAAAATATGACTGAATTTAATAATTAGCTAAGTTTCTGGTGTCATTCTAAGGGGGTACAATATTTGTCACCATGGAAGGAGGTGGTCAATTGATCACACTGCTTTGCCAGGGATGGTCTGCACCTCTCCCCTCTAGGCCTTCAAATATTAGGTAAAACATTCTCTTCTCCATTGTGCCATTTTTAGGCAAAGCCAAATTGAAAGTACTTCCGATATAGCAAATCAAAACCAAGAAAATCTAAAGGTGTTACTGCTCAATGCTAGGAGTCTAAAGAAAAAAATCCACTCCCTACAGAATGCTGACATCTGTGCAGTCACTGAGGCATGGTTTAAAGCCACCGAGAGCACACTGACAGTGCAAGGTTAAAACGTCTTCCACAGATTTAGACCAGCTACTACACAGACTGGGACTAAAGGTGGAGGTGTCTTGATTCACATCAAAAAATACACCTCAAAGCTGGTCAAACAGGACAAGGCACTTAATCTTCTCCAGGTTCAAATCACCATAGGCAAAATCCAGTACCACGTCCTTGTGAGATTTAAGTCCCCCTCTATGACCCAGGAAACTCATACAATGTATTTAAACTTATTGGAAACATACCATCCAAAACAATACCATATTCAGTAGGTACTAATTATGCCACTGTTAACTGGGAATCGTATAAGACAGCAAACTTACAGGCACATAGATTTCTAGATTTTGTAAACAAACTCCCTGGACCAGAATGTCAATATACCAACAAGGGATGCAACCATACTGGATCTGGTCCTCACTAATATGGGGGAGTGCTACACATCCTCTAGAGTAATGTCTACTCTGGTAAGGTAAGACCACACAAGGTCTCCTTTGAAATGAAAATAAAACTTGTAATCCCAGCTAACCCTGGTATATTCATGAACTACTATAAGGCTAACCAAGAAGTGGCAAACTTCACAACAGGCATCCAGACAGACAATAGAGGTACGACTGCTGAATCCTACACAAATGCACTTTATAAGCACTTACACAAGTGCATGGATCATGCTATCCCTAACGGAACCAAGATGCTATCCTCCAAAAAAAAGGAAGCCACTCTGGAATTATAGATAAACTCACTAAACTAGGTATAAATCCCTATGTCACAAGATGGGTTGCCAACTGGCTCACTGACAGAACCCACACTGTGAAAGTAGGAGACTCCAAATCAGACTTCAGACCAGTGACAAGTGGAGTACCACAGGGTTCAGTCCTGGGTCCTCTCCTGTTTGGTATCTACTTCTCTGAAGTACAGGCTAACACAGAAGGTCTTTGGCTAATGAAGTTTGAAGATGACTGCAAACTAGGAGCCATAATTGAAACTCCTAACGATGTGGGCATCCTACAAAAGGGCCTCACTGAGACAGATGCCTGGTGTTAAAGCCATGGCCTCAAGCTCAATGCCAAAAAAGTACAATGTCATCCCTTTTGGTAAAAACTCTGTAACCATGAACTACCACATAGGCGGTAGTCTACTTAACACCAAAAGTGTGATAAGACCTTGGGACACAAGTGGACAGTAGTCTCTCCTTTGATAATCACATTGCCACAGTAGTCAGGAAATACTTCTATGTGGCACACCATCACAAAAGGTTCCTCATCCAGGAAAAAAAAAGAGGTAATTGTTCCTCTCTACTCATCACTCATTAGACCCATTATAGAGTACAATGCCCCTTTTGGTATGTACCTCACAAGACATCTACAACAACTGGAAAGGCCGCAGAAATACCTCACAAAGAGGAATACCGGCCTCAAACAGATGCCCTATGCAGACAGTGTAAAAAAAACCTCCAGCTTTACTCAGTCACATATCGCCTACTCAAAGGCGATCTCTGCCTAACATACAAAGCTATGTCAAACCCAGAACTGTTAGACATGCTACACTTAAAGAAATTCCAATCCCTCAGAGCTACATGTTCTTGGGACCTAAACCTTGTCACCACAATAAACAGAACTTGCTGGAGGGATAGATTCCTGTCCCAGAGACTTCCCATACTCTGGAACAAACTACCTATTTATATCAAACAAAGCTCCTCATTAGCACTCTTCAAGAAAAATCTTGATGATTGGATGGGAAATAGGAAATTCATCCCAGAGATCACTTATGTGGCTCTGCTCAACAGCGGCGCAGGAAAATAATTTTCTTGGGTGGCAAAAGCCAGGGTACTTTTTGGCTAGGCTTATATAGGCCCTAGGGCCAATAACCTAGTACTTACCTATGAACCTTCTACTATTAAGTGATAACCTGGCAAAATTTTAGACCCCCATAAATCCTGAGAACACTGCTGCCTAAGCAGAACTGCTCACAAAGCCCCTACACAAGCATGTGAATAGCTGCATAGAGGCAGCTGTACCCATTTAGTAGTACAAAACCAATTCAAAAAACAAGCCACCCTAGTGGAATCACATCAACAGGCTGTATAAGTGAAGGTAATTATAGCAAAAATTAGGGGGTGCAGCACTCAGCAGGACAAAGCACCCTCAAAGTGAGGACAGAGTCTACCAAGGGTAAATTTGGCCTCCCATGCCAAGAACAACCACAAATCATTTTTTTGCTATGTCCCAACCTCAAAGGCAATACACAGTTGTGTGCAAAGGTAATTGTTAATAGAGCCACCTACAATCAGCCAGAAGATGTAGCAAACCTACTGGCCGACAAATTCAGCTCCAACTTTGCCCTTCTCTCATCACCCACCCCCTAGGAAATACCAAATATAACTCCCCCTATCACTAGGGAGCAGATCCTTAATACTCTAAGGCCAAAAACACTGCATCAATAGGTCCAGACAATACCCCAGGATGCCTTTTAAACAATGTGAAACATGATCCATCAGGCTGTCTGGAATTGCTATTTAACTGTAGCCTTCAAACAGGCTTTGTGCCTCATGAATGGAGAACAGCAGCAGTCATCAATCTGCGCAAAGGTGGGCCATCTACAGACTCTGGAAACTGCAGAGCCTATAAGTTTCACTAGTCTCATATGAAAAAACTGTGGAAAGAATTATGAACATACTCAATAATGACATAAGAGACCTCCAGACACCAGATCCCACCCAATTTGTTTTCATCAAGGACAGGTCATGCCTACATAACCGGGTGAACTTCTTTGAGAATGTCACTAAAGCAATGGATGAGGGCAAAATGGTTCACACTGCTTACCTTGACCTGGCAAAGGCATTTGACAATCCTCCACTCTGGCATCATTAAACATAAGAGGTTGGGAACAAACCCTCATGTCACCTGGTGGATAACCAGATGGATCACAGACAAGACCCAGGAAGTTAGAATTTGGGAGTCCACCTCTACAAAGAAGCCAGTCAAAAGTGTAATCCCTAAGGGATTGGCCTTAGGACTAATCCTTTCTGGCATTTACTCCTCTGAAGTCAAGGCCAATGTCAGTGGCCTCTGGCTAACTTTGCAGATTGCAAATTAGGAGCCATCACTGAATTGCCCAAAGACACAATTGCTCTCCAGGAAGGGTTGACAGACCAACTGGTGCAACAGCCATGGACTAAAAGTAATAAATGCCAAGAAATGCGTAAGAGTATCCTTTGGCAAGTCACTCAACCCCTGGTAACTATCATACTCATAGAACATGCCAAGAGTTGACCTAGTAGTCAGGGACTTGGGGACACACACAGACAATAATCTAGCCTTTGACCATCTTGTGTCTACAGTAGTCAGGAAATTATTCCATGTTGTGCAGCTTATAAACAAAGGTATGGCATCTAGGTCCAAGGAAGTCATTGATCCACTGTATTTGTCATTCATCAGACCTATCATTGAATGCAATGTCTCTTTAGGTATGTACCTAACCAGGGATATCCAACAATTGGAATGTCCACAGAGATTCCTCACTAAAATACAGGGCATAAGTAACAAGTCCTATGCACACCACCTCAAGGTCCTATCCCTGTATTTTGCCTCCTACAGAGTCTTGAGGGGAGATCTATGCCTGGCATACAAGGCATTGTCAGACCCAACTCTGATGGACCTCCTGCATATCTGCAGAACAAACAGTACCGAAATTACCTGTTCTAAATTCTTAAAACTTGCTGCGATATAAACAGGACCTGCTAGAGAGACATGATCCCAGAGACTACCAGTTCTCTGGAACAGGCTCCCCCATCCATGGAAGGAGAGTTCCTTCCTAATCCAATTCAAGTGTAACTTGGACACTTGTCAAGGGTACTTGAACTTATCAGATTTGGGATGCATGGCTAAGCTTAAAAAGGTCCTTGCAGTTGTTAGCCTAGTAAACACCTATGAACGTATAAAAAGCAGTGCAAGCTCTAGCTTTGGAGCAAGACATGCCTTCCAGTAACCTAAAGGAGAAAAATAAGTCAAATGTACTCAGATAATTAAAATAAGCACACTCATGCAGCATATCAACTCAAACAAAAGGCTGGAAAAAATGAAGCTTTAAACAGATATTTAGATGAGGTGACAAAACTGCAAAAATCAGAGGTCGGAATGAAAAGGCTGGCTAAATACGAGACTGTTCAAGAAGTTTCAAAAAAATAATAGAATTAGAGGACAGCGCAAGTAGGGAAAACCTGAGATTTTCTGCTGTACCAGAGAAGCTGGAAGGAACAGACTGTACGAAAGCAGAAATAAGCAGCTGGACTGGTATTCCATGGCAGTTGTTAATTGAAAGGGCACATGCGTATGCTTCAAATCAGAAAGCAACAGACCTTTAACAGTAAAGATGCAATCCTATCAGCAGGAGGAGTTGATTCTGGCAAAACTGTAGCAGAAGGACAAAGTACTAAATGTGGGAGACTGTTTGTGGAGAATGATTATTTTCTGTACAGCAGGCAGAAGAGATGTACATTTATTCCACTAATCGGGGATTGTAGAGAAGCAGGTGTGAGATTCA
>NC_056733.1:616744235-616754235 GCF_019279795.1 Protopterus annectens
CAATAAATGCAAAGCTTTAACTTTCTTATGAGTAAAAATAGGATAAGAATCTAATTTCAGGTTAATCTCTTGACTAGAAGTTAATATGTCCCAGTTATTGTAAAAAACACTCTTAATAGCACCTGAATCTCTACAAATAGGTATAGGAAAAGGTGTAAATCTATCAATTCCAGAGCTAGAGTCTACCTTAGAGGAGTTAGGGGAAGAAATAATAGGGCATCTTTGGGAAGCAATAAGTAGAGAGTCATCCACAGAGGCTGTAACATTCTGAAAAGATTTAGGAGAAAATCCATATAAGACTATAGCCAGAAACTTAATATATCTCACGGAACTACAGAAAAGATAGACTGTAATAAATCACCTGGGTAACCCCTATTTAACAGGAAATTAGTAAAAATCTGACATTTTTTAAAGAAGGTATGGTCATCAGAAATAATTCTAGACAATCTAATGTACTGCCCTCTTGCCATATTGTGTTTGAAAAACTGAGGATGTATGCTAGTGTAATGTAAATAATTATTTCTAAAAGTGCTTTTTCTATAAATAGTAGAATTCCAAGTCTGTGTAGTAGCATTCAGAGACACCTGTACATCCAGAAAATTAACTTGATTACCACAAGCTGACAACTTAAACTTCAGAAAGGAAATGAAAGTAGACATTTGATCAATAAAATCTAATATCTGTTGTTTACCACCCTTCCAGATAAAAAAGAGATCATCAATGTATCTCTTGTAAAGGTACACCTGACTAAATCCCGGTAATGTAATTAAAAATATGATCTCCCTGAAAAATTATACAGAGCTTACTGTGATGGATTTGAAGTCTTCTTAAGACACTCAGTCTTGCTGGCTGGATTCTGCTAAAATCAAAGTCTGGTTATGTTTGCATTCACAGTCTGTTGCATACAAAAACTTGCAGAGTATACATTGATGAGAGATTATACTTTGCAGCATCAACTTAGAGCAGTAACAAATAACTTTTTATAATAAACCAAACGGACTAACGTTGCAGCTTAAAGTACTGTTCCACTTTACTTCTCACATAATACAGATGATGTGAGAGATATAACATTTACCTCGAGACAAATGTGTCTCTACGAATACCTCTAACATAACTGGATTGATACAGATCTTTATATACAATTTTAGTCATGCACATGCATATAATTTCCTCTTGGTATTCTATTTTGGAGAATTGCTCATCCTGTAGAAACAATACTGATTGTAGCAGATGTTGATGCAAACCACTGACTTAATGATATTATTTTTCAGCTTCCTTGTTTAACAACGTCTTGTCACATTTTTGCTGAATTTATAAGAAGCCAGCTTTTCTGACAGTGTGAACATCCTGTATTCTATTTGGATCTTTGTATAAGAACATCTGTTCTTGTGCCAGTGCTGACAAACATGTCCTGTTGTCCATGCAGAAAAACATGTTTTTAAGGAAACACAATGTCACAGTGTCATTGTCCATTCTTTAAAAGCAGATTTTGCATTTTTGCTCTGGCATACATCCTGTTTTTTAAGTCTGTAAGGGAAAAATGTCCATTTAGCAGATTCCTTATTTTCCAAGCCATGGTAATTTAGTATGGATGCTGATCACATATTACTAAACTCTATTTCTACATTTAAGCAAGCTTTTTCTTTCAGCATATTTACAACAGAATTAATTTCAGCCTTGTATCCAACAATTCCCTCTGTTTTAAACATTAAAAAACAAAACCTTTAGTCTTTTTTTAATACATGTCAAAATGCAATTTTACATAGTTAATACAATGATATCAAAGTATTACTACCAAACATGAATGTATTTAACAATTTTTGTTTTGCAGATCATTCTGTGAAAATATTTTATTAATAATGAGCTGTGTCTGCTTTAATTTAACTTGATTAATTTATTCTTTTGCAATCACAGAATTTAATTTATGACTTAGAACTGTTTCATTAACTCTTTGCAACTGTTGAATTAACTATAAGAGACAAGAACTATGTGCTACTGCAAGCATTTATACACTGCTAAAAATATACAGTTTCAATGTCATTGTAACCATAACATTGTGGTCATGTCTTTGAACTGCTCATTGACATCTTGGTAAAATACTGAACTGGTCTTAGATAATAAATATTTGAAAGCAATTATTTTAGTACATTTACACTAAAGAATGTTATGTACATATTAGTCTCTTAGCTGTATAAGTACAATATTTTAATATAATTTTCCTCTAACTCAGGTAAAACCAGTAATATTACAACTTGACAAATTACTTTTGAACTTATTAGAATGTATCCTATACAGTATGTATTTACACAGACTGTTGGCTATTTATGCATTTCAATCTAGTAGGTACCCTGGACCCATTTTTTCTTTAAATTTGTTTTTTTCACACATATTCATTACTAGACATTAATTTCATTTGTACTGAATTCTTCTGCATTTGTACATACAAAGACTATCATTTGTACTGAATTCTTATGCATTTGTACATGCAAAGACTATAAAGTACTTCTAGTCTAATCTTACAAATTTAATAACATTAATATTAAGCAAAATTTTGGAAAATGTTTATGTCTCTTTAGAAATATCTAGTGGAACTGGCACCAAAGGCATATGTCCTGTTATTACTCAACAATTAAAAATATTCATGCTTTTTTATACCAACATTGTTTTGCCAAAAACATAATAAAAATAGTGACCAATCTTGTTCAATTTTTTACATATCTTTACTTTCTCTTGTATAGCTGTAATAAAACAATTTTAAGCCACCTCTTGTATAGCTTTACAGTTTAACAGGTTGTAAATACAATTTAATACTAAACAATACAATAATAACTAGCATAAAATATCTTGGACTTTCAGATTTAATCTGTTTACCAGTGTTTCTTATGCACTAATACCTGTTTTTTCCTTCCCCCCTAAAATAGTATTGCCAAGAATGAATGAGATATTTCTTCCTGTAGCTTTATTTTAGACCCTTGTGCAGTACTGCTTATACAGTCAGTGTAAAACTGAGAAAGTACCCCTCCCCCTGTAGTATACTACAGTATTGTTTATTTGCTTTAGAATGTACACCAGCCCAATACTTTGGCCACAGATCTGCTCCACTAGGCTACCAAACTATAGACCCCTGTCTGATTTGATCATTTTTATAAAGCTTTTGCTGTTTATTACCACTAGCAGGCATTTACACACTTCTGCACAATTGATTTAAACTGTATGTATACTATAGCCCATTTGCTGGCTGTAGATGCAACTGAGGGTTTTTTTCTTTTAACATTTACTTGCAAACAGATTATCAGTTACATCTATGCACAATTGTTACATTTTATTACAATTACCAAATAATGTTGCATGTAAACATTTTAACAATTATTATAAAAACAATGATTGCTGCTCAGAAATCAGCTCTCCCTTTAACTCAAACCATAAACGAAAATATAAACAAAAAACTCGGAAGAGACAATCGGCAGAATATGTTCCTTTTTCTGAGTGAGATATTTTATGTCAGTCAAAAAGTATCTTTCACCATAGATTAGCAAAGGTGCATAAACACCCACATAAACTCACTCTCAAACGTGGTGGAAGAAATAAAGATAGGCAGTCTTCACTTCACCAAAGATAATTCTTTTCCTCTAATACTCAAGCAGAGTGCAGAAACATCCCTTGCAAAATGATAGTCCACACAGCTAGGTGTAAAGCACTTCTCCGAACACAATCCAGGAGTAGGTTAAAACTTTTTAATATAGCATTAACATGGCAAGTACTTTGACCCAAAGGCTTCCTCAGGCCAATAAAACAATCATTGTAAAACAAGATATATATACTAAAAACTAATGACATCACTTCCTGTCAATTATGTTGCAGGCATAGTCTATAAATACTTTTACAAAAAGTTACAAAATATACAAACATAGTTTAAACTGCCACTATATGTAACTGTTTCAAGCACCATACACACAGACTGCATCTATTACTGTTCCTATATAAAAATATAAAAAGTAAAACTGCTGGTGGTGACGCTGTCAGCTAACAGCATATAAATATATGCACAGCAAATAGCGGCATTAGCTTAAGTAATTTAAACATTCAGCATACGTACAAATTAATGGCTTTAGCAAACAACGCCTAATATAACAACTGTAACTAATAAATACTGAGAGGCCTTACCAATAGATACAATCATAATGAGGTCCTTTTTCAAGGATAGTATATTCAAACTTTTATTTCCTTTATCTTAGATACCTAAATCACTAATTGCAATGCTAACGTAAGTCTCGAATGAAATCCTACACTTTATCTATGTGCACCTACGGCACTAAAATGCATGCATGCAGCACTAACTTAAGCAACAGTTTTCAACTAAAAAGAATCAAAAACTAGTATTATTTGTTCAGAAAATCTGAATATTCATTTTAAGTAAATATATAAACAATGAATTAACATAAAATATTTTAAAATGTTTAACAATTTTTTGTAATTATTCAATGTAAATGTATGTACAAGTATTGTGGAATATATTATAAAACCACATTAATTATGTGAGAATATATAGAAAATATTTATGTATAAAATAATAATAAATTAAAATAAATATTACTCTAAATTCTAAGTTTCCTGGCCTTTAACATGGGTCTGATGGGGACCCTGTCATTTAACCCTGGCTCCCGGTCAGCTCTTAATCTTATAATCCACTTGGTCTCGTTTTGTTCTGTCTGATTCTGGATATTACCCCTCCTAATAGTAGGACAATTGACACGAATAACCTTAAAATTGAAAGTATGTTCAGTAGAAGTACTAAGGACATGTTTAGAGAGTGTATTTCTATCAGACTGGATCCGGATATTATATAAATGCTCTCTGATTCTGTCCTTCAATCGCCTGTCAGTCTTGCCCACATAAAAAGCCGGACATGACTTACAGGTGGCAAGGTATACTACATGTTGTGTATCACAACTAGCATGCGGACGAAATCTATAACATTGCTGTGTATACACCAGGAAGATGAGATAGATACTGTATCACAAACCATAGTTAATATCACTGATCACAGTGATAAAGGAGAAGTTACAGTTAGTAACAATATAGAAGTGGATGATACTAATACCTCTTCATGTGATCCACACACGAGTCATAATTTAGGAGATGGATCAGTAAGAAGGAAAACTCATTATACTAATAAAGTAGGCCCCTTATGCTCTAGTGATATGGCCCCTTTCCCGATAGGAGATATACGGAGAGGGGGGAGGGACCGTTCTATGAGCAGGGTGCGACAGAAAAGGAGGATGACCGAAGAGGAGCATGTAGGGCCCACCCTAAAGAAAATGTGGGGAAAGACCATAATTCATTAATATGGAACATCTCCAGTAGAAACCTTACAGCAGAGGAGATAGGGGTCTTAGAAAAGGAACTCATGTTCATACCTTCCACCAAGAGTGATATTACTGAAACGATCATGGACTTAAAATTGTTTTGTCGGAATATACAACTAAAATTAGATTTTGGGAAATCTGCCATCTCGTCAGAGAGGCAGACATATAAAAAATCTAGTACCTACGTACCTATCTTGCATCTGCTTATAGATGCATATTCTAAGTTAGTAGAAGAAGAATTGTACGAACAAGACATAATTAATAGAAGAAAGAAATGGTATGGAAATCTACAGCCTAGATTCAGGAAGGCACTTGAAGTACTTAGGCATGACACCAGTATTATGATCAGACCAGCTGTTAAAGGAGGTCCCACAGTTGTCATGGATAGGGATAGTTATATATCAAGTATGACAGTTATGTTGAGTGATAGCCATTATTATAAGAGCATTGATACGAAACAAGTGGATAAGATCATAGACAGAGTTTCGATTGATCTTTTAGAACTCCATACCAAAGGAAAAATAGGATATGAAATGTATAATTTTTATCAGGTAGACCAACCAAAGGTACCCAGCATACAAGGAGTCCCTAAAATACACAAACACCCCACACTGCCACCTATGAGACCTATAGTGGCAGGAAGAGGGTGGATTACCAAACCTATATCTCTGTATTTGGAATCTAAGCTAAGACTGATTGTAGATCAATATTACTATATATTGAGAGATACTAAACAATTTTTATTGATGTTATATGATTATATGAAAGTTGAAACTGTTCAATCTAACTATTGGCTGGTGACATTAGATGTTCAATCTTTATTTACCACCATTCCAAATAAAGAGGGAATAGAGTGTATACGTAGATGCCTAATGGTAGATCAATCACATACTATGATTCAAACAGAAACATTATGTGAACTTTTGGAAATAGTATTGAATAACAACATATTCACCTTTCACCATCAGACCTATATTCAGAGAGATGGCATAGCTATGGGCACTTCCTGTGCCAATAACTACGCCAATCTTGTTATGACTGATTGGAAAAGAAGAGGTTTGTTTACCTTGGACACTTTTAAAAATTATGTTGGATTTTACGTACGATTTGTTGATGACCTTTTTCTAATTTGGAAATCTAATAGTGAACATTTGCAACAGTTTTTAGAACAAGTGAACTCATTAACACATTATTTGAAATTTACAATGACTGCCTCTGAAAGCTTAGTATCATATTTGGATGTCTATGTGGAAAGACTACCTAACGGTCTCCTGAACACAGGCGTTTACAGGAAATCATGTTATAGGAATTCACTTTTACATAGATCCAGTAAGCATCCACGATTTATTTTTAAAAACATTATTAAAGGACAAGCCATGCGGGTGTCCCAACTGAACTCTACAGAGGAAGGGTATAATCATGAATTGCATGAACTTAAACAACAGTTAATTGAACGATCATATGGCTTGCAAGAAATTAATGAGAGACTTATAGATATAGATACACTTAGAAAAGGTAGAGCCTACCCTCATTTTTGCAGATCATAGTAAATATATTTTAGAAACAGAACGTACATCAAATAACCTTCATGAAAGTGAGTCTAGAGTTTCCATTTACCATACTCAAGATGTTAAAGAAATAAAAAATGCATATATGAAATTTTGGGACATCCTAGGAGTGGACCCTACCATTCATGAAGTAGTGGGTGACCTACCAAGGTTTATATATAAAAATAAACTTAATTTATATAGAATGTTATGTAGTTCTAATAGAATTGACAACCAATATATGACAAATATTAATTATGGGGCCACTTGACCATGTCAGAAATGTAACTACTGTTACACCATAGATGAGACAGCAACTTTTATACATCCTATTACACAGCAATGTTATAGATTTTGTCCGCATGATAGTTGTGATACACAACATGTAGTATACCTTGCCACCTGTAAGTCATGTCCGGCTTTATATGTGGGCAAGACTGACAGGCGATTGAAGGACAGAATCAGAGAGCATTTATATAATATCCGGATCCAGTCTGATAGAAATGCACTCTCTAAACATGTCCTTAGTACTTCTACTGAACATACTTTCAATTTTAAGGTTATTCATGTCAATTGTCCTACTATTAGGAGGGGTAATATCCAGAATCAGACAGAACAAAACAAGACCAATTGGATTATAAGATTAAGAGCTGACTGGGAGCCAGGGTTAAATGATAGGGTGCCCATCAGACCCATGTTAAAGGCCAGGAAACTTAGAATTTAAAGTAATATTTATTTTAATTTATTATTATTTTATACATAAATATTTTCTATATATTCTCACATAATTAATGTGGTTTTATAATATATTCCACAATACTTGTACATACATTTACATTGAATAATTACAAAACATTTAAACATTTTAAAATATTTTATGTTATTTAATTCATTGTTTATATATTTATATATATACTTAAAATGAATATTCAGATTTTCTGAACAAATAATACTAGTTTTTAATTCTTTTTAGTCGAAAACTGTTGCTTAAGTTAATGCTGCATACATGCATTTTAGTGCCGTAGGTGCAAGTAGATAAAGTGTAGGATTTCAAGTGAGACTTATGTTAGCGATGCAATTAGTGATTTAGGTATCTAGGATAAAGGAAATAAAAGTTTGAATATACTATCCTTGAAAAAGGACCTCATTATAATTGTATCTATTGGTAAGGTCTCTCAGTATTTCTTAGTTACAGTTGTTATATTAGGCATTGTTTGCTAAAGCCATTAATTTGTACGTATGCTGAATGTTTAAATTAGTTAAGCTAATGCCGCTATTTGCTGTGCATATATCTGCAAGCTGTTAGCGTCGCCACCAGCAGTTTTACTTTTTATATTTTTATATAAGAACAGTAATAGATGCAGTCTGTGTGTATGGCGCTTGAAACAGTTATATATAGTGGCAGTTTAAACTATGTATGATATTTTATAACTTTTTGTAAAAGTATTTATAGACTATGCCTACAACGTAATTGATAGGAAGTGATGTCATTGGTTTTTAGTATATATATCTTGTTTTACAATGATTGTTTTACTGGCCTGAGGAAGCCTTCGGGTGAAAGCGCTTGCATGTTAATGCTATATTAAAAAGCTTTAACCTACTCCTGGATTGTGTTCGGAGAAGTGCTTTATACCTAGCTGTGTGGACTATCGTTTTGCAAGGGATGTTCCTTCACTCTGCTTGACTATTAGAGGAAAAGAATTATCTTTGGTGAAGTGAAGACTGCCTATCTTTATTTTTTCTGCCACGTTTGAGAGTGAGTTTATGTGGGTGTTTATGCACCTTTGCTAATCAATGGTGACAGATACTTTTTGACTGACATAAAATATCTCACTAAGAAAAGGGAACATATTCTGCCGATTGTCTCTCCCGAGTTTTTTGTTTATATTTTAACAATTATGTTTTAATAACAAAGATGCTTTAGAAAAACTCAAGCTACTTGTCTGGCAATCAGTCTTATTTTTCTTATCTTTCCAACATTTCCTGTAACTATTCATTCAGTCTAGGAAGGTCTGAGCTCACAAACTATACTCTATAAACTATAGTTAATTATTTTGGCATTTTTCCTTTAATTTGATTGTGATATGCATAACTATGCATTTATACTACATTACAATTAGCTTACATGGATTTCAGTATTTTTTTATCTGTCCTGCCATTAATTTTACAAAAACTGTTTGACTAATACCATCTGTGATTTTCTTTTTAAAATTCAGAACTTTAACTGTTTGGTGTTACTATACAATTATAAAAAATTGTAAAAAAATAAAATAGATATTAGCTTAACTAACAGATGTTTATATTTACATTATTTACATTTGCTGTTGTCTGCCTTTGCTTTTGTGCATTGTAAACAAATGTACTCTAGATGAGAAGAACATACATGCATGTCTGTCTTCTATCTTTATACAAGCATGTCAGTCTTGTGACTTGAAATCTTTACTCTTATTAACTATTTCCATTTAATTGCACTAGAACTGTTTCATGTAACTATTTTTATTTAATTTTATACACTAAAACTGTTGTGTACCTTTTGACTATGCTATTGGCTTAGCAGTTATATGCTGTACTACTGATAAATGTCTTGCTTTAACTGAATGGAAGTAAAACATTTAAGAATGATTTGTCCCTACCATCCTAACATGTATATTTAACCATTTTCAAAACATAAACATATTATAAAATATATTTCTTTTGTACAAATCAGCTGTAGTTTCCTGTTCTTTTTAAGCTCAGCTGTTATATGGAGGAAGTCAGTCTCTGTCAGCTTAGCTAATTTATCCTGCAACTGCTGTTGAAGAATTTCCTTATAGTCTGCCTGATATGTCTCAGGAGCCTGTTCTGTTGAATCTGAAACTCCTAAGCACTTTTGAAAAAATGTATGTATAACTTGTTTAAGCTTCCTGAACTCATTGTGTCTGTTGTTTAGAAGTTTATTACATTATTTTGTAACAAAATGTACTAGAGGTTCTGTCAGTAACTGATTTGACTCACATGTGGTGACAGGACATAACTGTTCAACATCTGAATGTAATGGAAACACTTTACCCTTAGTTAATTCTTTATTATGAACAGATCTGTATTTAC
>NC_056733.1:616761557-616895146 GCF_019279795.1 Protopterus annectens
GGGGAAAGGGAGGGAAGGCGGAGAGGTTAGGAGTGTAGTAGTGAGGGTAGGAACTTTGAATGTTGGCAGTATGACTGGTATAAGGAGAGAGGTAACTGATATGATGGAGAGAAGGAAGGTTGATATATTGTGCGTGCAAGAGACCAGATGGAAGTGTAGTAAGGCCAGGTGTATAGGAGGTGGGTTCAAATTGTTCTATCATGGTGTGGATGGCAGGAGAAATTGGGTAGGGGTTATCCTAAAGGAAGAAAGTGTTTTGGAGGCGAAGAGAGTGCCTGATAGAGTGATGTTTATGAAGCTTGAAATTGTTGGTATAATGGTGAATGTTGTTAGTGCATGTGCTCCACAAGTTGGGCGTGCGATAGATGAGAAAGGAAAATTTTGGAGCGAGTTGGATGAAGTGGTGGTGAGTGTACCCAAGGGTGAAAGACTAGTGATTGGAGTGGACCTCAATGTGCATTGTTGGTGAAGTGAACAGAGGGTATTAGGAAGTGATGGGTAGGTATGGTGTTAAGGAGATGAATGCAGGAGGTCAGATGATTGTGGATTTTGCGAAAAAGATGGACATGGCTGTGGTGAATACATATTTTAAGAAGAGGGAGGAGCATAGGGTGACATGCAAGAGTGGAAGAATATGCACACAGGTGGATTATATCCTATATAGGAGGGCCAGTCTGAAGGAGACTGTAAAGTGGAGAGAGGGGAAAGTGTAGTTAAGCAGCATAGAATGGTTGTCTGTAGGATGATGTTGGTGATCAAGAAGGAGTGTGAAAGCAGTGCCAAGGATTAAATGGTGTAAGTTAAAAAAAGGGTGATTGTGGAGTTCAGGGAAGAGTTAAGACAGGCACTGGGAGGCAGTGAAGAGTTACCGAATAGGTGGGTAACTACAGCAGCGCTAGCAAGGGAGACTGCTAGAAAGGTGCTTGGTGTGACACCTGAACATAGGAAGGAGGACAAGGAGTCCTGTTGGTGGAATGAGTTAGTACAGGAGAGTATACAGAGGAAGAGGCTGGCGAAGTGGGATTGTCAGAGATGAAGAAAGTAGACATGACTAAAAGGAGATGAGACGCATGGCAAAGAGAGAGGTGGCTAAGGATAAGGCATATGGAGAGTTGTATGAGAGATTGGACACTAAAGAGGGAGAAAAGGAGCTGTACCGATTGGCTAGAGAGAGGGACACAGCTGGGAAAGATGTGCAGCATGTAAGGGTGATAAAGGATAGTGAGGGAAACGTACTCACAAGTGAGGAGAGTGTGTTGTGTAGATGGAAAGAGTACTTTGAAGGGCTTATGAATGAGAGAGAAAGAAGGTTGGATGATGTGGGGATAGTTAATCAGGAAGTGAAACAGATTAGCAAGGAGGAAGTAAGGACAGCTATGAAGAGGATGAAGAATGGAAAGGCTGTTGGCCCAGATGACATACCAGTGGAAGCATGGAGGTGCTTAGGTGAAATGGCAGTGGAATTTTTAACCAGATTGTTTAACGAAATTTTGTAAAGTCAGAGGATGCCTGAGGAGTAGAGAAAGTGTTTTGGTACCTCTCTAAGAATAAGGGTGATGTGCAGAGCTGTAGTAACTACAGTGGGATAAAATTGATCAGTCACAGCTTGAAGTTATGGGAAAGAGTAGTGGAAGCTAGGTTAAGAAGGGAGCTGATGATTAGTGATCAGCAGTATGGTTTCATGTCAGGAAAAAGCACTACAGATGCAATATTTGCTCTGAGAGTGTTGGAGAAATACAGAGAAGGTCAGGAGGACTTGGAAAAAAGCATATGACAGGGTGCCTAGACAGGAGTTGTGATATTGTATGAGGAAGTCGGGAGTGGCAGAGAAGTATGTAAGAGTGGTACAGGATATGTACAAGGGTAGTGCGACATTGGTGAGGACTGCGGTGGGAGTGACAGATACATTTAAGGTGGAGGTGGGATTACATCAAGGATCAGCTCTGAGCCCTTCCTTATTTGCAGTGGTGATGGGCAGGTTGACAGATGAGATCAGACAAGAGGCCCCGTGGACTATGATGTTTGCAGATGATATTGTGATATCTAGTGAGAGTAGGGACAAGGTTGAGGAGACCCTGGAGAGGTGGAGATGTGCTTTAGAGAGGAGAGAAATGAAGGTCAGCAGGGCTAAAACAGAATATATGTGTGTAAATGTGAGGGAGGGTAGAGGAATGGCGACGATGCAGGGAGTAGAGTTGGCAAAGGTGGATGAGTTTAAGTACTTGGGATCAACAGTTCAGAGTAATGGCGAGCGTGGAAGAGAGGTGAATTAGAGAGTACAGGCAGGGTGGAATGGGTGAAGTGTGTCAGGAGTGATTTGTGACTGATGGGTACCAGTAAGAGTGAAAGGGAAGGTCTAAAAGAGGGTAGTGAGACCAGCTATATTATATGGGTTGGAGAAGGTGGCATTGACAAAAAGGCAGGAGTCAGAGCTGGATGTGGCAGAGTTAAAGATGTTAAAATTTGCACTGGGTGTGACTAGGATGGACAGGATTAGGAATCAGTACATTAGAGGGTCAGCTCAGGTTGGACAGTTTGGAGACAAAGCAAGAGAGGCGAGATTGTGTTGGTTTGGACATGTGCTGAGGAGGGATGCTGGGTATATTGGGAAAGGGATGCTAAGGATGGAGCTGCCAGTTAAGAGGAAAAGAAGAAAGCCTAAGATAAAGTTTATGGGTGTAGAGAGGACATGCAGGCGGGTTGGTGTGAAAGAGCATGATGCAGAAGACAGGAAGAAATGGAAACAGATGATCCGATGTGGCGACCCCCAACGGGAACAGCCTAAAGATGATGATATATATATATATATATATATCTCGTGTGTGTGTGTGTATGTATATATATGTATATGTATGCATGTGTATATATATTATATATAAAATGTATATGTATATACATATATATATATATATATATGTGTGTGTGTATATGTGTATATATATATATATATATATGTATATGTATATATATGTGTATATATATATATATGTGTATATATATATATATGTATATATATATGTATATATATATATATATATATATATATGTGTATATATATATATATATATATATATGTATATATGTACGTATACACACGGACACATATACATATACACATTAACAATATACACAAAATAAAATAACTAAACCAAAAAATTATGATCCTTTAAGAGAGAAGATATTACCCAAGAAATCTGTAAATGTAAATGATAGTGGTGGAATTTGCCTAGCTTAGAGGGTGAGAAAGTACAGTTCTGTACCTACCATAAATGTAGATGTTCGAGTGCTAACACAGCTGCAGTCCTAAGAGATGGGTTCTCCTGCCGTTAGGCGGGTCCTCGGTCGGCCGAATTCCAAAGTCTAGGTCCGGCGTCGGTTGTCGTCGCTTCTTCCCTGACGTCAGTGTGACAGGGGTATAAAGGAACCAGCAGACGCCATTTTCTTCAGTTTTTCTTGCCCCAGATGTCAGGTGCCCCCAGAAGGAAGGCAATACATAAATTTGTGTAATAAAGTAATGCAATATAATCAAAATACAGTAGTTGCAAGCAAATACACCATAAATGAATACCCCAATCAGGTTGTATGAGGAGGTGTTAGCCAATAGGTCTGTCCCAAGAGGGGAAGGAGGGAGGGAAACCTGGACTGCAGCTGTATTAGCACTCGAACATATACATTTATGGTAGGTACAAAACTGTACTATGTTTATCGTGCATACAGCTGCAGTCATAACAGATGGGTAGAATCCCAAAGCTAAGAAAGGGGTGGTTGGCACTAGGTGGAACTAGGAGGAGCCAGGATGCCCTGCAAGACTGCAGTGGCAAAGCCTGCTCTAGTTTTGGAGTATAATGGTAGGTGGTAGTGCTTGGAGAAGGTATGCACAGAACTCCAAGTGGCGGCTTCCAAAATATCTTTGGTAGGAACTCATCTGAGGAAAGCTGCAGAGGTAGCTGTGGCCCTTGTGGAGTGAGATCTGATGCCTGTAGGTACAGTTTTGCCATGAAAAGAATAGCAAAAATGTATGCAGTGGGCTATCCATTTTGAGATGGTCTGTTTGGAAATTGGCTTTCCTTGAGCTCCTACAGCATAGGACACAAAGAGCTGTTCTGATTTTCTGAAAGGCTTTGTTCTGTCCAAATAATAATGCAGTTGTCTGTGGATGTCCAAGGAATGTAGTAATCTCTCCCCTCTGTTTTGAGGATTAGGATAAAAGGTAGTTAAGTGTATGGCCTGATTCAAAGCTACCCTGGATACCACTTTAGGCATAAAGGACGGGTTGGTTCGTAAGGAAACTCTGTCCTGATGGAAGATGATAAAAGGCTGCACAGCCATGAGAGCTTGTAGTTCTGAAACTCTACAAGCTGAGGTAATAGCCAGAAGGAAAGCTGTTTTCCAGGACAAATATTGCAAATCTGATGAGGCAGCTGGCTCAAAGGGAGGCAAGGTCAGTTTTTCCAGAATTAAATTGAGATCCCAAGCAGGTGTTGGTTGTTTCCTTGGGGATCTTAGATTCTTAGCCCCTCTGAGGAACTGTCTTAAGACAGGGTGAGAGAATAAGGGTGGATCAGTGTTGTATTCTGCAGAAATGGCTGAGGCATGGATTTTGATGGAGGAGAATGAAAGTCCACTGCTTAGCAGCTCAGCTAGATACTGTAGTATTTGAGGTAAATTCAGTTTTCCAGGATCCTGGCCCTTTTTCTCATTCCAGACACAAAACCGTTTCCATTTTGCGGAGTAAGCTTTTCTAGTGGACGGCCTTCTGGCCTCCAAAATGACATCCTGCACCTCCTTGGAGAGTAGGGTCTGTTGTGATGCTAAGGAATCTTCCATGCGGCTAGATTGAGTGTTTTTAGCTGGCTGTGAAGAGTTTTGAAGCTGTGTTGAGTCAGGAGAAGAGGCATTAGAGGCAGGGTCCATGGTGGGGAATGCGTCAGGCTCCTCAGGAGTGGGTACCAGTGTTGTCTTGGCCAGTCTGGAGCAATGAGAATCATCTTTGGTCTGTCTTCTCTGGTTTTCAACAGAACTTTGGGCAGCAGAGGAAGAGGTAATGGATTTTTAGCAGTGGAGGCCTTAATTCCCTTGGGGCCCTGTGAGATGGTTTCTGGGTCAGCAGCATGGCTTTTGTATAGAAATTGGTGTGAGTCAGGAACCCTGTAGTACCTGTCAGGCTTGACTGGGGCTGGAGGCAGAGAATCCGGGTTAAGGCAGGCCTCCGAGTAAACATCATCTAGGATGTCCAAGACAGGAGGTATAGCCAGAGGCCTTTGCTGAGGTAGAAAGAGAAATTCCCTAAGCCTTTTCTTGGAATCTGAATAATCTTGGCCTTCCCAGTGGAAGTGTTCCCTTAAGGTATGCAAAGTTTCCCCAAATGAGTAATCCTCTGGGGGGGGATACAGAAGGAATGGACTCCTCTGCATCAGAGTCTTCAAAAGGGGAGTAAGAATGTTCCTGATCATCAGAGTGCTCTGAAATAATACAGCCCTGATCAGAGGAGGGGGATTCTTCCTCCACTCTGGGCCTTTTGTCCGGTGGCGGTTGAGAACCCCTGATAAGAGTAATTAAATCCTCAGCCATTTTAAGCATCTGTCTTTTAGGCATGGGGCCTGGAGATGGGCCCTGTGTAGCTTGTCTCTTAGAATGCATGGCTGCTTTAGACTTAGTGAAAGCCTTGATGGAAAAAGAAGAGGAAAGTCTGAAGACACCTTGAGTGGAGGTAGACCTGTCCACATTTTGAGGTTCAACGCCAAGAGTGGCTTCAGTATCTGTAGTTGGGGTGTGGGCTGAGGAGCCTGCGACCTCGGGCACAGGAGACACCGCCAATGAAGTGTCGTCGGTAGTCAGGGGCTGCGTAGGCGCCTCGCTGAGAACCGGACCACGTGTAGTCGGCTTTGGCGTGGTGTCGGTAGTGGCCGCGGACCTCGTGTGTCGGTCCTTATCTTTGCGTTTTTTTAGACAAAATTGGAGTCGGAGTATCCGACATAATATAGTTAAATGTTTTTCCAAAATAATGCTGGGCGAACTCTGCCCGACGCTTAATGGTGCGTTTGTTGAATGTAGCACAAAAGTGACAGAAAGAGACGTCGTGGTCTGGGCCTAAACAAGGTATAGAGAGGGAATGGAAATCCTTATGCGGTATTTGCTTCCCACATGAAATACAATTATTAACTTTGTCTGACATCGGTCTGAGGCAAGAAAAGTTTCCCCAACGGGGTACTTAGCTTTCAAGAAGACTTCGGTTTCAAAATTTTCGTAATTTCAGGAGCTGGCCGACCGGCACTTGCTAACTGCTTCTGCTTCGGGCACCGCGTGGCAAGAAAGACTGAAGAAAATGGCGTCGGCTGGTTCCTTTATACCCCTGTCGCACTGACGTCAGGGAAGAAGCGACGACAACCGACGCCGGACCTAGACTTTGGAATTCGGCCGACCGAGGACCCGCCTGACGGCAGGAGAACCCATCTGTTATGACTGCAGCTGTATGCACGATGAACATCAAGGCCACAAGCTAAACTCAATCTAAGTAGCACTCATTTGCCAAATAAAGGAAACTTTAAAAAAAAAAAAAAAAGAGTGTCTATCTTTATTACAAGAACTGAGGACAACTTCCACCCAGCAGAATTAACCAGGACTGAAGAAGCATCCTGAAGACCACGAGAGGGAGAAGGCTAAAAACAACACTAGTTTTCCTCCTCCAGGAGCAGCAAGTTGATTTTAATTATAGTTTTGCTTTATTCTTTGTTTTTTTTTTTTTTTTTTTTTTTAACACTAAGGCTTGTAAGCTTGCTAACCCAAAGACTAGGACTGAGCAGATAACCCTACACATTCTTGCAGAGGGGAATGACTAGATTCAGGCCCTTGCTCTAGTAACAAGTTTTAAGCGAAAGTAAATAAAGAACATTAATACAAGCTTTCCTCTAGCGAATAAACAGAGGCTTGTAGAAGTAATTATGTATCTGGTTCTCATGTCTCCAAGGAGACAATCTGATAAAAAGCAAAAACAGAATACTGCTTTCTTTCAATGGCTTAGAAATTGTTTCTGAAAGCATTCAACTGTTGTCCCAACATGGGACAGCAATAAAGATGAGACAAGTCTAGACAGCTCTTAGAAGCAGCACAGGCTGTACCATGGATCTTAGCATGGATAACCTTCCTTTTAGGTTAACCCGTCTGCAGTTTCAGACAATTCTTCCCATTAGGAGGATAAAACTTCAATATTTGAAGATGTACACAATTTTCTGTGTTAGTATCAAGTTAACAAGTTTTTTTGGGGTGCATTGGGAGTGTTCTTGTATTTTTGTTTGAGAGCTTTCAATAAAACAAAGTTTAAAATATGACATTGGCTCAAATGAATGTCATGGAACAACTGTACAAAAAGATCAACCTGCCAAACAGTGTATGCATTTAACAAAAGTTGGAAGTAGATACTTAAAGCTGTTACACATAAAAGGTGGTAACAATGTTTTAACATGACGCTTTCTATATTAGCTTTAAATGTCAATAGTCACACAGACGTATACAAAAAAGAAATAGTGAATTATATTAAAATGTAGAGTGCAGTAAGTTATGCTACAGAAAAGAACTGAACATTTTTTAAAACTACAATCTACTCTGCTACAGGCCCAATGAGGAGCTCAGTGTCTCTCCAACCTAACACCACTCAAGTATTCAACTACGGTACCACCTTTATCATTCTTTGGTTGTGAGGGTGACCTAATGGTTAAGGTGTTTGCCTTGCAAACACAAGGTGCAGGGTTCGAGTCTCACAAGGGATAAATGACTAGGCTTAAAATGGCTCACAAGGGCAGTTAGCCTAGTACCAACCTATCTACCTACCTATCTTATAAGAAAAGCGCAGTCCATGTCTGAACTGTCTGCAAACAGCTAAAGTTAACTGAGTATGTGTCTACCTGTTTGAGCCAATATTCATTTTCCCCTGGAGAGCACTCTGCTTTGGCTTGTAAGCAACCCCCCCCCCAACACACACACACACACACCTTCCACTTTCTCTCATTCCCTTCTGTTAGCAAATAGTTTCCATAAATGATCAATACTGTGTGTTTGTTAATTTAAACTGAGACCACAGTAGCCTACTGATAAATGGTTATCCTGTTTTTCCACCTGAGAAATGGACTTACAGTTTCAGAGCAGTCCTTGGTCAATTGTGATAGTTTCTTAAACACAAACTTGTCTTTGCTGTGGCTCATTAGCAGCAGTACAAAGAACTGCCTGCTCACACCCTTGTTCTCCCCTCCCCTGTTTATTACCTTAAGACAATCCCAAAGTTAAAAATATTCCCTGTGGCAGGCACCATTTTTTAAAACTACAACCACCCTTGTCACTATCATATGTTAATTTATCAGTTAACTCTTACCTGATTGTTTCCAGCCCCCTCATAAGAGCAACTAACAGGGTCTCTACCCGCTTCGCTCCCCACTCTGCCCCCTATTCTCTCCCACCCCCAGTGGTCCCACCTTTACTACACTCACAAACTCCTCCCATCTTTCCAATAGCCAACCACAGTGCTAACGCAACACTACCTCCTCCATCTTCCTACTATCACATCTCAACTAACATGTACAAGCATACCTTACCTATGCTCACTGCATGCACTCTCCTTGCATATCTTACATCCTGCCAAAGCTCCGTCATTCCCCCATTCAACCACTACCACTGTACTACTACTCACATCACCACTCATGTCTCACCCTCACTCAGCTCCCCTCCCACCAACTGAAGAACCATCCCTATGTACCCCCCACATATTCTACCAACTATATTACTCAAACATAAAGCATCCCTACAACTTAACGTACTAACCCTCCTACTATACCTATTGCCCACAGAGCACAATCCTAAAGTTTCCCTTATAAACAAACACATTCAAATACTGAGAAAAGTAATAACCTCATGCATATCAAAACTATCCCTAAGTGGAGACATCCACCCCAACCCTGGCCCTTCCATCTTTAAACCCAACCCTCATAATCAGACTAGAAACTACAACTTCTCCCATATTACAGCCAATAGAAAGCCAAGTGACTTCCTTCTACTAAGCCTAAATATTAGAAGTATATCCAACATAGTCCATGAACTCCATGCCACCATAGACTTGTACTCCCCAGATATAGTCATCCTGACAGAAACCTGGCTAAAACCTCACATTAACAGTGAGCAAATACTCTTTACAGGTTACGGCATACTAAGTAGACCAGCTAAACAAGAAAGGAGGTGGTGTAGCTATATTATTTAAACAGCATCTAAACATCCAGATCTTAAAATCATCAGCTCCACAAATAGGCAATGAAGAAATATATACCAACCTCAAAATAAACCAAAACAAAACCATTAACATAATTGGATGCTACTTCCCACCTGGCCAAAACATCCCTCCACTAGAAAACCTCCTCAGCTGGTCTACCCACCATCTCCCCCAAGAAACTATCATTTTAGGTGATTTCAATATTGACTGGCAATCCTGTTCTGGTAACCATCCAAACCCCATCATGTAAACCTTCATGGCTTCACCTAACCAGTCCGGGTGCCAACCAGGATAAATAAAAACCCCAGCAAGCACACTACCCTGGATTGGATACTAGTCAGTAAGAGCCCCCAAGTCATATATAACAGGCTGCTTATCAGATAGCCTCAGTGATCACTCCCTAACATTCCTACTCAAAAAATACCTATACCAAGCTAAACCTGTCATCTACCGTCAAATACGTAAAAAACTAAACTTTAACCCACTCACATTCATCTCATCCCTCAAAGAATGTAACTGGCATCCTCTAAAGTACCTTAGTCTTGATGACGCAGTTGAATTTTTTTAATACTACCTTCCTGAGCATCCTTAATTACCATGCCCCCATAAGACTTTCCAGAACCAAAGCACAACCCTCCCCATGGCTACAGAAAACCACTAAGTCAGAAATGAAAAACAGGGATAAAAGCCTGGGAGCACTGGTGCAAAACCAAAACCCCCTCAACTAGACAGAAATTCCTAGAACTACGCAATACAGTCAAAAAGCTAATAAAACAGGACAAATTCCAATACTACCAGTCTGCCCTAGACTCCTCCCAACACAGCCCCAAACAATTCTGGTCCTCCATAAACTCCATCCCCCACCCAGGTAAAGTCAGTATCCCTCCTCCTAACATCCCTCACTCCTCAGAAAATATTGCTACCTCATTCAACACACACTTCACACAAACCATACTATCACTGGCTAAACA
Organism: Protopterus annectens; assembly: GCF_019279795.1. Lineage (NCBI taxonomy): Eukaryota > Metazoa > Chordata > Ceratodontiformes > Protopteridae > Protopterus > Protopterus annectens. The sequence goes on from NC_056733.1 coordinate 616,771,782, forward strand.
ACACAACCCCCCCCCCCCGACTAGTAATCTCCCCACTGCCTTCTCTTTTTCTCCTGTACCTACCTCCAACATAAAAAAAACTCTTAACTAAACTTAAGCCCACCAAATTAGCAGCAGACAACCTCCCAAGTGAATACCTACAAATCGCAGCTGATGCTCTGGCCTATCCAGTATCCATCTTGATTAACTGATCTCTGTCAGAAAGTTACGTTCCCAGTGTGGAAAGTATCACATATAATTCCCCTCCACAAAGGCGGACCCCGCCACAGAACTAACCAATTACTGCCCCATAGCTATTCTCTCTCCACTCTCCAAAATACTAGAGAGATGCATACACTCTCAGGTCTCAGACTACCTCCTTACTAACAACCTCCTTTCCAATACTCAGCATGGTTTCCGACCAAACCATAGCACCACCACTGCCTTACTCTCCTTTACTAACACTATCCTTCAGCATAAAAACAATGGCTCTCTCTCCTCTGCTACTTTCTTAGACCTATCTAAAGCATTTGACATGGTCCCACACAAACAACTTATATTTGTCCTCAATAACCTATCAGTCACCATCTGGTTTCAGTTTTACCTGTCTGACCGCCAACAATCCATTGTAGGGCAGAATGACACATCTCCCCAACTACCTGTCTCCATAAGGATTTCCCCAAGGATCCATCTCTGTTTTCACCAATAATCTTGCCTCTGCCACCAAACATGGCACACTCATACAATATGCAGATGACTCAACCATCATCTGCTCAACCCAGTCCCTACCCAAACTGCAAAAAGTCACACAGGAAGCCTTTTCCTCTGTTGAAACTTGGTTATCCGATGCCCAATTAATACTCAACCCGAACAAAACTAAACTACTCATCTTCCAACCCACCAAACATACTCAAAACAACTCTCACTTTATCACAGCAAAAGACAACACCACTATATACCCAAGTGAACACACCAAATTGCTAGGAGTGGAAATAAACAAACTAAAATTTGACACTCACATATCCATGACCATAAAAAGTCTACAAAAAACTAGGAGCATTACACAGAAATAAGCAACTTCTCACCAAAGCAGCAAAGATTTCAATAGCAAATTCCCACCTTATCTCCACCCTACTTTATGCCGCTCCAATATATACAAACCTAAGGCAATGCGATCTACACAAGCTAGAGACCTGCTACAACAAAATCGCCAAATTCGCCACAGGGGCATCCTACCATAGTCGCCACTGTCTCTCACTTGCTGAACTGGGCTGGCTTGAACTCCCTCACCTCCTTCAATGGTATCAACTCTCACTCACCCACAAACTAGTAAACCATCCACTAAATGTCCCATCCCTCCAGAATCTACTCCAACCCTATCGCACCACCAGACCACTAAGATCCAGCAACAAAAATCACTTGCAGCTCACTAAAGCCAATAACTCTGCTGGTGAATCACTATTCTCTTGCACCATAGCCAAATTATGGAACTCCCTCCCACCCACAATTACCTCAGTACCATCATGCACCCATTTCAAAACTTTACTAAAAGCGCACGTAAAAACATGCTGGCTATGCCCTTGCAACTCCCACTCTAAAATCACCCACCCCCATCCAACCACTATCTTTCTTTCCACTCCACTAACTACCTTGATTATAGCAAGCTCAGATGCTCATAAGCCTAGTACTTATTATACAGCAGGAACTTCTTACTGTAACATTTGTTAATGTCTGTTATGTACTTCACAGATAAAGTTTCTAGTTGTCTACTGATGTACTATGTTCTTCATCTGTAAATATGTTGTAAGTAATTGCTATGTTATATTGTTAATCGCTATGTAATCCAATGTAACTATTGTCTGTTTATTTTAACTGTGGAGCTTTTCTCCCTGGGCCTCCACTGAAAATGGACCTACGTCCAGTCGGACACTACCTGTCAACAAATGTAAATAAATAAATATGAATCTGATAAACGTTTTCAGGATAGTTACTCAGCGAAATACCTAGGACAAAGGAAAAAAGCATTTATATTAACTGCAAGAGGAGCTCCAATAGTGATCTTCTTCCGGCTGATCCTGTTAGGGGTCACCACAGCGGCTCACCCGTTTCCATTTCTTCCTGTCCTCTGCATCTTGCTCTGTCACACCAACCACCTGCATGCCCTCTCTTACCACATCCATAAAATTATCTTAGGCCTTCCTCTCTTCCTGTTACCTGGTAGCTTCATCCTTAGCATCTTTTCCCAATATACTCAGCATCCCTCCTCAGCACATTTCCAAAGTAACGTAATCTTGCCTCTCTAGTTTTGTCTCCAAACCTTCCAACCTGGGCTGAGCCTCTAATATACTTATTCCTAATTCTGTCCAACCTTGTCACACCCAGTGCAAATCTTAACATCTCTAACTCTGCCACATCCAGCTCAAACTCCTGCCTTTTTGTCAATGCCACTGTCTCCAACCCATATAACCTAGCTGGTCTCACTACTCTCTTGTAGACTTCCCCTTTCACTCTTACAGGTTACTTGTCTGACAAATCACTCCTGACACTCTTCTCCACCCACTCCATCCTGCCTGTAACTCTCTTCTTCACCTCTCTTCCACACTCACCATTACTCTGAACTATTGACCCCAAGTATTTAAACTCACCCACCTTTGCCACCTCTACGTCCTTGCATCCTCACCATTCCTCTATCCTCCCTCTCATTCACACACACATATTGTCTTAGTCCTGCTGACCTTCACTTCTCTTCTGTCTAGAGCATATCTCCATAGTAATAAAGGATAAAAAAATGCTAGATTTGTAGTACAAAAGGACTACTGGCAAGGGAGGAGAATTACAATGTCATGCATTTATATTCCACCTAAAACTGCTGCAATGGAGTTTAAGAAAATTTTGGGAGAAATCGGCTTTCAGAAAGGGATATTACTTATAGCTGGGTAAAGGAATTTTATTTGCAGCAGAGATGTGTCGGGGGGGGGGGCAGAAAGGAAAATGTACAAATGAGGGCAGATTTCTGAAGAAATTTATAAAAATATTTGGCATGGAAGATGTGAATTCAGTAGTAAGAGTTGAGAGTGAATTTACATATTCCCCAAGACAGAAACACTGGGCTAGGCTGGACAGAATGTTCGATTAAATGCACGTTCCCATGAAATGCAAATTTTAACAAACATCCAAAAACTATTTCAGATTACACACCAATCATAACCAATTTAAAAATGCAGTATAATGAAATAAAAACTTTTAGCACAACTCACGCAACAAAGAAGAAAGGGTTTTCACCAAGCTTAGGCAGCCTACAACAAAATATCCTGTAGAGGTACTAAAAATATTTCTGAAATTTTATGAGAGTCTGTACAAAGCAGAGAAATATGGAAAAGAAGAAAATGTACAAGAAAATGTATATGCCAAGGTTAGAGGTACATGAAGCTCAATTACTAACAGGATAGGAGGAGAGGAGATAATTGTGATGCATAACAAATCCACAGGAAAGTCTCCATGAACAGATGGTATTCCTGTGGAAGTTTGCAAGCTAGGAGGAAAAAACTGAAAGATCTGGAAAGTTTTGTTTGACAGTATTTTAAGAAGAGAATCACCAACATCCTGGAAATAAGCTGTGGTGGCTGTAATACCTAGAGAGGGTAAAGACTCATTAGATCCAGCTTCATACAGGCTCATTTCAATCCTAAACCACGATTATAAAGTGTTTATGTCTATAATGACTAAAAGAATGGCAACGGTGATGCAAAAACGGATATATATGGATCAATGGAGTTTTGTGGAGGGGAGGCAAACAGTTCGCATTAAGAGAACATTGATGACCCAGAGGGATGCAGAATGTAAGAAAATACCATTACTGTTAGTGGGTCTTGATGCAGAGAAAGCATATGACAAGAGTAAGCTGGTAGATGTTGAACAAGGTAATAGAAGCATGTGCATTCACTGATAAAATTATAAGGTTGATTAGGAGGATATATACACGAGGGAGCAGACGCAAAAATTAAAGTGGTTGGGTTCCTCTGATAATTTGTTTGAGCAGATGAACTAGGCAGGTGTATACTCTCCCCCCTTTGTTATCTGCACTATACTTAGAACCAGAAAATGAGACACTCATAAATTGAAGGATATAACTGGTATGGTAGTCAAAATAAGCTAGCTCTATCTGTAGTTGTTAATTTATTCACAATTAAACCAGAAAAAGACATTTCAGTGTTGGGTAACGGCTTAAGGCAGTTTCAAATCTTTTTGGGATACAAAATTAATGAAGCGTAAACAAAGGCAACAGATGTGAATTATGTTCCCACACACTAAACTGGTTCAGCAATATCCATATTTATGGGGACATGATAAAAATGAAGTACTTAGGAGTATGGATTAAAAGGGATTCTGGTGTGGCAGCTAAGTATATGTAGGAAGAGACTAAACCAGAGAAATTGGAAGATCTATTAAATTGATATGGATAGGAAAATACAAGCAAGATTGTTTCTAGTCCCTTTAGTTTTATACACAGGTCAGGCATATTTTTATCAACCAGAGAAGTTGCAGCTAGCAATTAAAGACCTGAAGGATTTTATTTGGAGGTGAAGGCAGCAAGAGTCAATTGGGATAAACTGATTATTTTAACAGAACAAGGCAGTTTGGGAATATCCCACTTGAAACAAGACTGGGATTTTGAATGCAGATCCTTGAGAATAATAATCATATAGAATATTATACTCGTAAAACAGAAGTATTCTAAGAACTAAGCCAACAAGGGACTGGAGAAAGGAGATTCTGCAGACAGGGTGACTGCAATTAGGGATACAGAAAAAAGGCAAGAGGGGACTGGAATTTATTGGAGAAAACTGGTACAAGAACAAATGTATTCATGAATAAATAATTAGACAGGGAAAGGTAATAGAATGGGAAGAGGCCAAGAATTTGGAATGCAGGCTACAGACTGCCTTCCCCATCAAGGACTGGTATCAGAGTATAGGCAAACAAAGAAATGTGGGTGGGTCTTAAGTGAAAGACCAGCACTGGTAGAGTTTTTAGTAAAATCTAGAACAGAAGCTGCTGGTAAAGAATTATTAGCAGAGCATACAAAATATTTCAATGATAACTATTAGAATCGATCAAAGGTTAGAAAGGATTGGGAAGAGATTTGAATTTGATAAGCAATTCACAAACTGTGGGGATATATGTATGTCACACAAACATGCAACAAAGTCTAGAAAATGTACAATCTTTGCTTGCAAGTGTTTACATAGGTATTTTTATACCCATAGTAGATTCCAGAGAATTTCCTCAGGCAGACAGCAAATGTTGGAGTTGTGAAAGGGAAGAAAGAGGCAACTGAGAACATTTTCTGGGAGTGTGGTGAGTTGCCTAGAGTGACATAGTAAGGCCTTGCTGAGTCTTATTATGGTGGCTGACAAAAAAAGCAATCACTAGAAAATGGAAATCAAAGTCCTCTAAACCAACTTCACTAGAAACCGTGAATATAGTAATGGAGATCAAACTGGCATTGGGATCTTCAGAAAAGGGTAGGAGCAACTTGCATAGAAAAAATGGGAATTGTAGGAACGAGGTTTAAAAGAAGGCATGATTAAATGAGCCATGTAATGTTTGACTGGATAGATAAGTGATGTATGTTTGCTACTAAAATTGTCAACGTGGTTTGATTTAATTTACATAAATGTATGATTTTCCATGTCATCCGTGATAATTTAATAAAGACGTTTTTGTTTAAAAATATCTACACAGCAAGTTACCAGAATCTGTAGCTACCTGCTGCAAGTGAAGCCTTAACACAAAGTTAGTAACTTTTTACATCAAGAAATGAAGGTATTGCCTGCTGGAACGGCAACTATTAGAAGCATGCCCCCAAGGAGAAAACCTCTGGGACCAGAATCAACTAACTGAAATCTAATGCAACACTAGCTACCACTTCAATCTCCAACTCTCTCTCAAAAATGAGGTGACCACGTGACTACAGAAACTATGATAAACATTTGGCTAAAAGTAGTCTGCAAACATGTCAGGGGCCAAACAAAGCAGCACACTAAACAAAGGACTTGGAAAGGCCTCATGGCATACACTCAGTCATCTAAGTGATGACTGATGCTCCTTGCATCCCTCAATTCTATTTATGCAAGAAGGTGCCATCAAGAAATGCCTTAAAGATTTGAATGTTAGCAGTAGTAAATGGCAAAAGTAAATCATTGATTCTGATGGCAAAAAGGGACATAGCTCAAATGCTAAAGGCAGGAGAGACAAAGCCAGGGCTGGCCTTTGTTTTATACATCGACAGCTGCCTAATCTGTCATGGTTTAAGTCCTAGATTTAATAATGTTCAGCACTGAATGCAGGCATTTTTCTGTGACTACTACTCAGAAATCAGAAGTGCTGGCCATGGCAAAATTGTTAAGACTGTGGAGGTGCACAAATTTTAACCCAATGACCATGATGGATCCTGTGGCCAAAGGCACAGGTGTTCACACTGGACTGAGGACACAAACTATGCACCGAATCATCCGGAAATATCAAGTAACTGCCTTCTCTCATGGACCCAACCACATCATTTAATTGCAGAATGTCCACTAATAAAAAAAGCTTCCCCCTTTCATCCCTAAGCACAGCTCCCTTTCTATCTGGAGATTGAGTTAAAAGTAAGAAATGACCAAAAGAAGGCCCGGACCTTTAAATACCCTCAGACAAGTAAGTCATAACTGCAAAAAGGGGATACATTTTTGATCCTTAGGAGGCAACTGAGAGATCTCACCTTTAGGTCTACATTCTTTCTTAAATAGCAATACAATCAAACATAGTGCACCTCAAACTGTTCCAATTATCTAGGCTAATAAGTTCAAGACCCAAAAGAAGTAACCAAAAAGTACAGTTTTGTACCTACCATAAATGTAGATGTTCGAGGATCCACATTGCTGCAGTCCTTACTATTGGGTAGTCCGCTGTCCAGTCGGCCCGAATACCAGAGTATATGGCTGACATCGGTCAGGGCGCATTAGACTGACGTCAGTACGTCAGGGTACTAATGCGCATGACCGACGTCATATCCTCAGTCTTTTCTTGCCCCAGATGTCAGAAGACCCTAAAAAGACAAGGCCCAAAATACCTGCACCAAAAATATGTACAATATATACAAAAATATATACAAAAATATCAGCATATAACCTCACCTACACAACCACCCCTAAACAGAGAGGGGAAGGAGGGAGGGTAAATTGGACTGCAGCAATGTGGATCCTCGAACATCTACATTTATGGTAGGTACAAAACTGTACTATGTTCTTCGTTCCACATTGCTGCAGTCCTTACTATTGGGTAGAATCCCAAAGCAGAGGTAAGGGAGGCTGGCAAATCATGAAGTAGGAGCTGACAACATGCCTTGCAAAACAGCTGTGGCAAAACCAGCCCTAGACTTAGAGTAGATAGGAAGGTGATAATGCTTGGAGAAAGTATGCACTGAACTCCAAGTAGCTGCCTCCAAAATATCCTTAGTTGCCACCCCTTAGAAATGCTGTTGAAGTGGCAGTAGCCCTAGTGGAATGAGGCCTAATCCCAGCTGGAATCTCCTTGCCATGATGGGAATAACAAAATGCAATGCAAAACCCAATCCACCTAGAAATAGTTTGTTTTGACACAGGCTTGCCCTGAACTCAAAGCAAAAGAAACAAACAACTGCTGAGACTGCCTAAAATCCTTAGTCCTGCTTAAATAATAACGCAATTGCCTGTGTACATCTAAAGTGTGCAAAATCTTTTCCCCTTTATTTTGGGGGTCTGCATAAAAAGTAGGCAAATGAATAGTTTGGTTTAAAGCCACACTAGAAACCACCTTAGGCATAAAGGAAGGATTAGTACGTAATGATACCCTATCCTTATGGAAAATCAAAGGGCTCTACTGCCATAAGGGCCTGCAACTCAGACACCCTTCTTGCAGAAGTAATAGCCAACAGAAAAGCAGTCTTCCATGACAAGTATTTCAATTCAGCAGTAGCCGCAGGCTCAAAAGGTTGTAGAGTAAGTTTTCCAACACAAAATTGAGATCCCAAGCAGGAGTAGGAGCTCTACGTGGGGTCTTATATTCTTTGCCCCTCTAAGAAACTGCTTGAACAAAGGATGCGAAAACAATGGTGGGTCACAATCATAGTGAGCTGAAATTGCTGCAGCATGAATCTTAATGGAAGAGAAGGACAAACCTTTGTCCAATAACTCAGTAAGATATTGAAGAGCCACACTCAAATTAGGCTCAGAAATCTCCAAATTCTTCGCTGTACTCCAAAATAAAAATCTCTTCCATTTTTCTGCGTACACTTTCCTTGTACTAGGTCTTCTAGCTTCCATAATCACATTTAAAACTTGTTGAGGAAGTTGAGACCTGCTGTGTTTCAACACAGAATATGCCAGGCTGTTAGATGAAGAGAGTGAAGCTTGACATTGAGCAGATGACCGTCCTTCTGAGATAACAGATGAGGAATCAAAGGTAAAGGCCATGGAGGCTTCCTTACCAGACTCCTTAGTAGTGGGTACCAGTGTTGCCGAGGCCAATCTGGAGCTATCAAAATCATCCTTGGCTTGTCTTGTCTGACTTTTAATAGCACCTTTGGAAGAAGAGGCAGAGGTGGAAAGGCATACACATGAAGGTTTTTCCAACTGAAAGACAGAGCATCCACTTTCCAAGCTGTGTGATGAAACCCCTTTGTGCAAAACTTTGGCAGCTGGTGGTTTAGTGGAGAAGCGAACAGATCTATGTCTGGAGTTCCCCATGACACTGTCAATTTCTGAAATACATGAAGATCCAGTTTCCACTCGTGGGGATCCATGATTTGTCTGCTTAACACATCTGCTAAGGAGTTCTGTGCTCCGGCAGAAACCTTGCCTGAAGAGTTAGTTGCAAGCTTAGCGCAGTCTCCCATAAAATTATTGCTTGCCTGCATAGAGGATAAGAATGTGTTCCCCCTTGCTTGTTGATGTACCACATGACAGTTGTGTTGTCTGTTAGAATCAACACCTGCCCTGGAAGAAGTAACTCCTTGAAAGCCATTAATGCAAACTGGACTGCTAACATCTCCTTCATGTTGATATGTAGATGCTGTAGTCTGGCAGGCCACTTGTCTTGTATCCACTTTCCATTCAGATGAGCTCCCCAAGCAATGTCCGAGGCATCTGTCGTTAAAATCTGACTCGCCTCTGGCCGGGTCACAGAGAGTCCCTTGTTTAGGTGACATTCCTGAGCCCACCACAAAATTCTTTTGAAGGCAAGGTATTATTTGAATGACAGTGTCCAAATCCTGGCAGTGCTGTGTCCATACATTTTGAGATACCATTGTAGCTTCCTCATATGCAGTTTGGCATTGGGAAGCACCAGAATACAAGATGCCATGAACCCTAATGCTTGAAGGACTGTCCTTGCAGTCAGCACGGACTGATGAGATAGTTGATGGAAGTAAAGTGATAGACTCTTTTGTTTGTCCGGGGTTAAAAGGCCATCTGGGCTGCTGTATTCAGTCTCACACCCAGAAAGCACATGTCTTGAGAGGGTACTAGACTGGACTTTATTTCGTTCACAGAATACCCTAGGCATCTTAGCACTGCTATAACATATTCCAGATGCTGTAGAAGGTCTTCCTTTTCTTGAGCCAGAATCAGGCAGTCGCCCAAGTAAGGATAGATTTGAATTCCTTTTAGCCTGAAGTAAGCTATCACTGGAGCCAGAACCTTTGTGAATACTCTGGGCGCAGTAGATAAGCCAAAGGGCAATGCAGAGAACTGATAATGAGAATTTCCAGCTCGAAAACGCAGATACTTCCTGCAACTCAGTCTTATAGGCACATGAAGGTAAGCTTCCTTGAGATCTAAAGTTACCATCCAGTGATCTTTGCCCAGCAGAGGTAAAAGCTGTTGTAACGTCAACATCTTGAACTTGGGAATGTCCAGATAAGTGTTGAGGATAGATAAATCCAAAATTGGTCTCCACGTGTTCCCCTTCTTTGGTACTAGGAACAGGCGAGAATAAAATCCTAGGCCCCTTTCTGATACAGGGACTGGCTGAATGGCCCCTATTTGGAGTAACTGAAAAATTTGCTTGTGAGCCTCTTTCCGTTGTGGAGGAGGAACGTCTGGCATGCCTATGAAAGGGGGCAATGTATGGAAATAAAACCTGTAACCGTGGTGAATAATATCCAACACCCATCTGTCTTGAGTAATTAAATCCCAATTTTCCTTGAAAAGAGACAGTCTTCCTCCCAAAGGAGCTACCAGACGAGAATCTACTGGCAGCTGAAAAGGCAGGTCATTGGGTCTGTTTGCGAAAGGACTGACCCCTGCCCTCACCAGAAGTCTGAGCAGGTGAACTCCCTGTTCTAGGCCTAAAAGAACCTTGAGCTCTGCCCCTACCACGTCTAGACCTACCCCTAGACTGGGAATCATAAGCAGGATATGTCCATCCCTTAGTAGGCCAATTTCTACTAAACTTGGTGGCTGCACCTGCAAAAATCTTTAACAGTTTGCATAGACTTAGCTTTGTCCTCCATTTTCTTTAAAACTGCTTCCACAGGCGAACCAAACAACACATCAGACTGTAAAGGAGCATCCAAAATCCTTGTCTTAACATGCTCAGCTAAATTCTGATCCCTCAACCAGGCATGCCTGCGAAGAACAGAACTAGTGGCAGCCACCTCGAGGAGGCCTGTACAGCATCAAAACCACATTGCAAAGAATGCTTACCCACTTGTTCAGACACATGAACTAAATCCAGCAACTCTTTACACTCAATACCTTCCGCCAAAGCATCCACCTTAGATTTCAGTTGTGAAAGGAGATAATTTTGATATTTAAGCATGTGAAACTGACAATTCAACGCCCTCATGGCTAAAGTGGAAGAAGTATACACTTTCTTTCCCCATCTATCCAAAGCCCTTGCCTCTTTATCAGTGGGAACAGGGTTTTAACCACAGAGGCCTTAACACCTTTAGGTCCCTGAGAAACAGTTTCGGGTCTGCCCTAGGACTCTTAAAAGATACTTATGAGCTTCAGGCACCCTATAGTACCTATCAGGTTTAACAGGAGCAGGAGGCAAAGAATCAGGGTTCAGGAAGCCTCTGCAAAAACATCTTCCACCACATTCAACACAGGAGGTATAGCTAAGGGCCTATGCTGGGGCAAAACAAGAATTCCCTAAGCCTTTTCCTGGAATCAGAGTAATCCTGGCCTTCCCATTTAAAGTGCTCCCTCATGGAATGCAGAGTCTCTGAAAATGAGAAATCCTCAGGAGGAGAAGCTGTAGGAGTGGAATCATCCACATCAGAATCAGAATAAGGAGGATACTCCTGCAAATCTTCCAGAAGACTCAGAAGCCTCTGAACACTGTTCAAAACTATCAAACTCGGTTCCACCCTAGGCCTCTTATCAGGAGGGGCATAGAACCTCTAATCATAGTAATCAAATCTTCTGCCATTTTAAGCATATATTTCTTAGGCACAGAACCTGAAATGCTAGGAGAAGCCCCCACTGAAGCTGAACTTGGCCTACCTCTCAAAGAAGTTTTGGCAACAGAAGGAGAGGCTCTAACTACCTTGGGAAGAGAGGGAAGAACAGTTACCTGAGAAGCCCCTCAGCCTGGCCTACCTCCTGAGAAGGCACATCCTGTAACAGTAAAGTCTCTGCCTGAGACTCCAAAGAAACTCCTGGCAAAACCTCTGGCTCCACTGAGCCTTCTAAAGAACCGACGTCCGGGACTGCCGGTTCATCAACCCTAGGCTTCGCTGTTTTGTCCTTGCGCTTCTTGGGAAGCGGGCCGGAGCATCCGACGGCATTTTATAATTGCAACGCTTCCCAAACACTAACCTGGCACAGTCTAACCTCTCTTAATAGTGCGTTTGTTAAACCTAGCACAAGAGCGGCATCCAACAACATCGTGCTCAGGCCCTAAACAAGGTATACACAAGGTATGGTAATCCCTATGAGGTATCTGTTTCCCACAAGAAATACAGTTATTCACTTTTTCTGACATCCGGTTAAATACTGAGGCAAGAAAAAACCAAAATGTTCCCCAATGTCGTACTTAGCCAACTCTGATTCGGTCTGAAACTCCGCGAAATATTTCAGAACGCCAACCTGCACTCGCAAAACTGCTTCTGCATCGGACCATGCGGCAAAAAAGACTGAGGATATGACGTCGGTCATGCGTATTAGTACCCTGACGTACTGACGTCAGTCTAATGCGCCCTGACCGACGTCAGCCATATACTCTGGTATTCGGGCCGACTGGACAGCGGACTACCCAATAGTAAGGACTGCAGCAATGTGGAACGAAGAACATCAAATTTTTACCTGCAGACCTACAATACGCACAACCACAGTCTACTCAAGCAAAAAAGACTTCACTCTTCCCTGAAACAAGTAAATTCTGTAGCAACTAAGTCACCTAAAGTCACACAGGTACCACTAAGTGCAGGCCAGCAATGCCTCTAAAGCAAGGCTCAGCTTCTGAAGAAATCTAAACCACCAATCCAGCCCAAAGCAGATTACCCAAAACCTACAAAGTCCATACATTTGTTTAGTTCAAAATGCATAATTGTTTCCTTACTGACATCTTCACACATGCATACAATTATGAAATTTCGATACAATTAAAAACCTATACCCAATGCAGAAGTCAGAATGAACAAACATCTGAAAATAGACTTTTATTTTACAGATATACAGAAGCTTTTTTTTCAGTCTATTAAAACAGTATTTTCAGTCTAATTACTGCAAATGGCTTAACAGATAATTTATAGTTTGATAGTCAACACTTCCAGTTCTGGTTAGGGAAATACAGGCACATCTAGCATTTCAATTTTTTTTCTAAAAAGCTGTAGTACCAAACTGCTTACATACAAATATATATTTATATATTATATACATTATGGTTGTGCATACATGCTAAACCGGTCTGCCAATGTGAAATACATAGTTTTCATATAAAAAAACACAGGTATCTGTGTCATGATTGCATGCCTAATAAATTTTGGTCTATATACAAATATACATGTGATTGGAAAATAAAACCATGACCGCATGTTATCAGATCCAAGACAATCGTGCACAGAAATCTGTTCATAAGCTTACAGCTGAAAATCTGATTAAAAACAGTAGTCCACTTCAGAAGCTGTAAAATGTTTTCAAGTATATTTAGTTCAACAATGGAAGGATCAGTGTTTTAACCATGGATGAGCCTCGAGTGAGGCTTTGCTTCTGTCACCATAATCATAGAGCAGCTCTTCCCCTGCTTCAATATCACGAGAAGCAACCAAAATAAGATGAGGTACTCCACTGATATCATGAAGTTTTGTATGGCAGTTTCCATTTTTGCTATGATTAATCAGTCTACCAAGACGATGAGTCTCTTTAGTTGCATCCACACTAAAACAAAAAACAAAAAAAAATGTAACAAATACTGTCCTTTGCTGCAATTTCTAAAGGAAAACAAAGCATTAACCTGGAGTTTTTTTCCTACCTAATTTACACCATCAATTTAACATTAGAATATCTCTCTGTTTCACAAGGCTTTAACCTACATCTGTCAGGTAAAAAAAGATGCCCAGAGATTAACTCCAACTTCCCAATATGATCCCAAAGATCTGGCTTGACTTACTGTGATCGGTCCTTTTCTTACCAAGGACTGCAGAAGTGCATTTAAACTAAAGTCCTGTAGTATCTTGTAGCTAAATCAAACATACTTTTCTAACAGTCTATGCAGCGTGTTAATAGGCTGAAGTGTCACATGTGAAGTTGGTCTTCTTCACAAAGGACCATGATAATTTTAACTCTGTCTGCTTAAATTCTCCTTGTTTTCAGCAAAAGAGACAGAATCTACGTTAAGTGACAATGTCTTCAGCAGCACATCTTTCAACTAAATTTTTTCAGTGTTTCCCATTTCCTAAAGACACTAAGAGGGAATGAAAAGCAATCAACTACTGATGCAAGTGGCCTCAGCAGTGCTGAGTTTTCAAAGTCCTTCACAAAGCAATTAACTATAATTAAAAAAAACAATTTGGCAAGGTGCAACCTTAGTACGAAATCCATAAAAGTTTATCAGCATTAACAATTAAATAACTGCACCTTAACAGAGTGACAAACTCTACCACTATCAATTGTCTGTTTTATCCAAAGTGGGCACATTGCTTGTTATTCAACGTGGGGAGAGTCTTGAAGGGAATAATTGCTTTCCATTCACAAAACTTTATTAAAATCATAAACAAGACAATGCTCTCTGAAATGCAAAGCAGGACAGTGTTTTTACCACTGTAATGTTACTTTTAGACAGCATGCTAAAGTAATGCAGTACACTTTCAGTATTTTACTAAGCACTAAAACATTTTTGGCTTTGCCAGTACAAGATCATGGTACAGTGGGGGATCAGGGAATACATGACCTTTTCTTCACTGTAGTGCAATCTCAGAGCTGGTACACAAATTAGCAGGAGCTGTGGGGGCACAACCCCTCATGTGAGGTGTGCAGGGCAGTATGCAAAAACATTTTTCTTTCTGTAGCGATGTTTAGATATTCGACAAGTGGGTGAAGATCATTACAGGGCCAAGTTTTTTTGTTTCACTTGGAGGTTATGCTTAAATATATTTATCCACATTTTACTACTACAGTAGTAAAGTGTCTATAATAAACTATTCAAGTGTTGCTTTGCATGGATAAAGCATAATACATAATAATTTTTTTTTTGAATCGTGTGAACCTCACCAGCATTTAAGCCAAAACGCACAAATTCTTTCCAGATCTCAGCTGATCCACCAGAGGATATTTATTGCTTGATATGTCTAAGTTAGATTCACTTCCAACAATCAACTTGGAAGATCCTTATTTGGAGGAAGAGAGGACACCGCTAATCAGAGATGACATTGTGTAATGCACCTGATAAACGTGCTCATTTCCCCAAGTGCGAGTCTGTCAACCAGTAAGTGCCTTTCTGCAGATCGGGAAACCAACTTGACTACTTTATTATTAAACAGCAAAGTATTTGCCTGACTCTTCAGGAAATTTAAAAACCGACAATGGAGAAATACATATCTACATGGGGATGAAATCCTGACCCCTGAAGGAGGGTCCTCTGATAGATCAACTGATATAGTTAATGTGAAAGGATATTAAGGATGCACCTTGTTGGGTCCATGATTAGACTTAATCTCGGTGCAGTAACCAGACTGGACAACTGCATAAAAAATAAAGCTCAGAAAGCACAGCCCTGAAGCAATGTTTAACAAATGACACCTGATGCACACAATAACACAAAGCAATAACCTGTAAAAGATGCACACTGAAAACCGAGTGGATACAGCACATAAGACTGCCATGGAAGCATTCCTGAAGCCACCACTGGGGGGGGGGGGGGGGACAGCTGAACCTGCCAATGGGAGGTCAGCTGCCTGAAGGCCCAAGACAGTTCCAGTTGGCAAACCCCTTGAAAGTGTCTGAATGGCAACAGCAATCCTTTCCATCCCTGTGAGAAAAGGTTTCTTCCTAAAAAAGCATGCTCATTTTAGGCAAGATCTGTGTTAGCAATACTGGGAGACTGGCATAATGGTTAACGTACTTACCTTGCAAACACAAGGTGCTGGGTTGGATTCTCACATGGGGTAAATTGGCTAGGCTTGAAATGGCCCACGAGGTCAGTTAACCTAGTACTAATGTATGTATGAGTCAGTATACAAGGGGCCCCCTTCTTTGCTGTATTCTGGCAGTGGAAAAATAAGTGACAGACTGCTTTAAGGCAACCCCAAACCAATCTTCAGAAGGAAACATGGGTTCTACTTAAGGGACACCCTGCCTCTGTGAAAGCCCAGATATGATTTCCTATACATACATGCATGAAACTCAGATCCAAGGGCAAAAATGGTGGCCCAACCGAAAATGTATTTGCAGAGTAACAACTGCCAGTGAACTGCTGGCTGCAATGACAGACAATGCCTGGCAAGCATTAAATAGTACAGTTTTGTACCTACCATAAATGTAGATGTCCGATAGGTATGCATCTGCAGTCATAACATATGGGGTTTTCCTGCCTCAGGCAGCCCTTCGGTCGGCCGGATTCCAACGTCTGGGTCTGGCCTCGGCTGATGTCGCACTTTCCCCGACGTCAGAGTGTCTGGGGTATAAAAGCATCAGCCAACGCCATTTTCCTCAGTTTTTCTTGCCCCAGATGCCAGGTGCCCTCTAGGAAGGCTAAATTTGGATAAATGCAAAAAAATGTTCCAAACATTTGCAAACTTATAAAATAATATACATGTATATACAAACAAATACACCATAATAGATTCCCCCAGCTAGCTAAAAGAGGGGTAAGTACCCTAGAAATACCACTGAGGGGTAGGAGGGAGGGTAAACCTGACTGCAGATGCATACCAATCAGACATCTACATTTATGGTAGGTACAAAACTGTACTATGTCCTTCAAGGATGCATCTGCAGTCATAACATATGGGTAGAATACCATAGCCAGTCTGGGGGAGGAGGAACTAAGAAAAGGATGGTGTAGTTAATATCCCCTGCAGGACTGCAGTAGCAAAACCTGCTCTGGATCTGGAGTATAAAGGTAGATTGTAATGTTTGGCAAATGTATGCACGGAGCTCCAAGTAGCAGCTTCTAAAATGTCCTTGGTAGACACCCCTCGTAGGAAGGCTGTAGTGGTGGCCGTGGTTTGTGGAATGAGGCCTGATGTTTTCAGGAACTGTCTTTCCATGAAAGGAGTAACAAAATCAAATGCAATTTCCTATCCATTTTGAAATTGTCTGTTTGGAAATTGCTTTTCCTTGCACCCCCGTAGCATATGCTACAGATAGTTGGTCAGTTCTTCTGCTAGTTTTAGTTCTGTCCAAGTAGTAGCGTAGTTGTCTGTGTATATCCAGGGTGTGCAGAAGTTTTTCCCCTCTATTCTGTGGATTTGGGAAGAACGTAGGCAAGTGAATAGCTTGGTTCAAGGATACCCTAGATACCACCTTTGGCATAAAAGTAGGATTGGTTCTCAGTGAAACTCTGTCCTGATGGAAGATAAGAAATGGCTGCACTGCCATTAATGCTTGTAACTCAGATACTCTTCTTGCTGAAGTTATTGCCAGAAGGAATGCAGTTTTCCAAGACAGAAACTGTAGATCCGCTGATGCTGCTGGTTCAAATGGAGGTAGTGTTAGTTTCTCCAACACAAAAGTTGAGATCCTAGGCTGGTAGAGGGGGTTTTCTTGGAGGTTTAATATTTTTGATCCCTCTCAGAAATTGCCTGAGGAGAGGATGTGAGAAGATAGGTGGATCCACGTTGTATTCTGCTGAAATTGCTGAGGCATGAATCTTAATGGAAGAATAGGATAGGCCATTGTGGAACAATTCTGCTAAGTATTCCAGGATATGTGTCATGCTTGCCACTGTCACATCTGAGCCTTTTGATGTGTTCCAAATGAGAAATCTTTTCCATTTAGCTGAGTATGTCTTCCTTGTGGACGGCCTGCGAGCTTCCAATATGATGTCCCTCACTCTCTGTGATAAGGCATCTTGTTTGGGATTTAAGGAATTTTCCAGGCAGTTAGCTGCAATGTTTTCAAGTTGGGATGCATAATCTTGAAATTGTTCTGCATTAAAAGAAGAGGCCATAGGGGGAGAGGCCATGGCTTTGCCTGAGACAGGCTTCTCAGTAATGTTTACCAGTGTTGCCTTGGCCAGTCTGGAGCTATCAGAATCACTCTTGGCTGCTCCTCCCTGATCTTCAGTAGAACCTTGTACATTAATGGGAGAGGTGGGAAGGCATATACTTTTAGGGCTTTCCAGCTGAAAGAGAGAGAGTCCACCCTCCAAGCTTGTGGGTGGTATGTCCTTGAGCAGAATGTCTTCAGTTGGTGGTGGAGAGGGGAGGCGAACAGATCTATCTCCGGCATCCCCCATTCCTTTGCTATGAGTTGGAAAATGTCTGGGTGCAGCATCCATTCGTGTGCATCCATGGTAGTTCTGCTTAAGCTGTCTGCCACTGTATTCTCTTTTCCTGGCACGAACTGGGACTGTAGTTGGATATTGAGGTTCAGGCATAGCTCCCATAGATTCATAGCCAGTCGGCAGAGAAGGTAGGAGTGTGTGCCCCCCTGCTTGTTTATGTACCACATGACCGTGGTGTTGTCTGTCCTTATTAGCAGGTGGCCTTGATGGAGGAAAGGTTTGAAAGCCTCGATTGCATGCATCACTGCCAGCATTTCCTTTTGGTTTATGTGCATGCGTAGCTGACTGAGACCATAGGCCTTGGATACATTTGCCCTCCATGTGTGCTCCCCATCCTTGGTCTGAAGCGTCCGTGGTGATGGTTTGCTTTGTTTTTGGTTTGTTGAAAGGCAACCCTCTGTTGGACTGGCAGGCCTGAGCCCACCACAGAAATTCCTTTTGAAGGCAAGGAATGATTGGTATCAAAGCTTCTAAACTGTGACTGTGTTGAGACCATACACTCCTGAGGTACCATTGTAGTTTTCTCATATGCAGCCTGGCCTGTGGTAACAGAATTATGCAGGATGCCATGTAACCCAGGGCCTGCAGGATTTTCCTTGCAGTAAGCTGAGTTTGTCTTGTCAGCCTCATGAAGTAATCTGGGAGTTGTTTTTGTTTTTCTTCTGTGAGATAAGCCATTTGGGTGGTTGTGTCCAGATCTGCACCCAAAAAGGTTATTCTTTGGGATGGCACAAGTCTTGACTTTTGGATGTTGACTGTGTATCCCAAGGCCTGTAGCAGGTGGATGGCATAAGCCAAGTCTTTTATCAAATTTTTCTTGTTGTCCGCTTGTATAAGGCAGTCGTCCAGGTATGGGTAGATCTGAATCCCCTGAAGTCTGCAGTGTGCAAATACTGATGCCAGGCATTTCATGAATACTCTGGTCGCAGTAGATAAGCCAAAGGGCAATGCTGAGAATTGATAATGCTCTGATCCTGCAAGAAATCTGAGGTGTCTTCTGCAGCTTGGTCGAATAGGGACGTGCAGGTATGCCTCCTTGAGATCTAGAGTTACCAGCCGAGACTCCTTGCCCAACATGGGAAGAAGTTGCTGTAGGGTCAGCATCTTGAATTTTGGGACAATGAGATAAGTATTTAGTGCGGACAGGTCGAGAATAGGCCTCCATTGATTTTCTTTTCTTGGTACAAGGAATAGTCTTGAGTAAAATCCTTGGCCTTGTTCTGAAAGTGGTACCTTTTCTATAGCTTTCATTTGAAGCAGGTTGTTGATCTGCCTTATGCCTCTGGTTTGGTGGTAGGTTTGGCATTCCGTGTCTTTTCGGCAAAGTGTGGAAGTGGAACCTGTATTCTTTGTCTATTATTTGCAGTGTCCATGTGTCTCTTGTAATATAATGCCAGTTTTTTGAGAATAAAGCCAGCTTTCCGCCCAAGGGTGCTTCCAGTTGATCCCTGGTAGGCGGAATCAGAGTAAAGTCATTGAGCTTGTCCTGGTGTAGTAGTAGTTGTTGATGATGTTGCACTACTTCTCTGGTTGGCAGGCTGCCACTGACGGCCTCTGTAAGAGCCCTTCGATTGGCCTCTGCCTCTAGGGCGTCTGTTCCTGCCTCTCTGGGCTCTGTCCGAATCTGGAAAGGACCAATTCTTCGTAGGCCAGTTTCTGCTGAATCTCGGTGGTTGTACTTGCAGGAAATCCTTAACTGTTTGCACAGATTTTGCCTTTTCTTCAACCTTTTTTTCAGATCTCCTGAGCAGAGGAGCCAAATAAATTTTGTTTCTCCATTGGAGCATCCAGGAGTTTAGCTTTAACATGGTCTGGCAGAGATTGTTCCTTCAGCCAGGCATGCCTATGAATGACTGCCCCAGTCATAGCTGATCTAAATGAAGCCTCCAATGCATCATAGCCACATTTTAAGAAATGATTACTAACCTGCTGTAAGTTGTATACCAAATCCTGGAGGGATTTACGGTCAAGGGGTTCAGGAGATGAAAGTTTCTTATTCAATTCATCTAATAAATACTCTTGGTACTGTATCATATGAAATTGACAATTTAATGCCCTGACAGAAAGAGTTGCAGAAGTATATCTACCTTCTTTCCCCATCTCTCTAAAGCTCTAGACTATCAGAGGGTAGAGGATTTTTGGCTGTGGCGGCTGCAATCCCTTTAAGGCCCTGAGAAATAGTTTCTGGGTCTGCAGAATGTGCTTTAAACGGATGGTAATGGGAATCCAGGAACCTGTAGTATCTATCAGGTTTGGCAGGGGCCGGAGGGAGAGTATCAGGTGCTGTAC
Source organism: Protopterus annectens (assembly GCF_019279795.1). Lineage (NCBI taxonomy): Eukaryota > Metazoa > Chordata > Ceratodontiformes > Protopteridae > Protopterus > Protopterus annectens. The sequence continues at coordinate 616,792,023 of NC_056733.1, forward strand.
TGACATCATTGTACACATCAATTACATTCAGAACAGGAGGTATAGCTAAGGGCCTATGTTGAGGCAGATGTAAAAAGGTCCTTAATCTTTTTCTAGAATCAGAGAATTCCTGGCCTTGCCATTGAAAATGCTCTCTCATGGAGTGTAGAGTCTCACCAAAGGAAAACTCTTCAGGAGGGGAGGCCGAAGGAATAGATTCTTCAGCATCAGAATCCTCATAGGGCGAATAAGCCTCCTCCTGGTGGTCTGACAACTCAGAGCCATCCATGGACTCATCTGAAGAGTGTGGGTCAGAGGGATCAGTCCTGGGCCTTTTGACTGGTGGAGGTTGAGAGGCCCTGTCTGGGTGAGGTTGTGAACCTCTAAAGAAATAAGGTCCTCTGCAAGGCTGAGGATCTGTGAACTAGAGGTAGGCCTCTGGGAGGTAGTCTTGGGAGGCAAAGCTTTGGAAAGTTTAGCAGCTTTAGCCCTAGAAAAAGCCTTAATGGACATGGAAGCAGGGGGCCTAGCTGCCCCACGTGCAGGAGTAGAAATGTCCAAAGGTAAAGTGTCAGACATTTCCTGGACACTGGTTTCAGTAGCCGACTCAGCCGGAGCCTCCCGGGCCACGGTGGTCGGTTGAATGGTTTCGGTAGAAGGAATCTCCGAGGACTCTGTTTCGGCTGAAACAGAGACACTCGCGGTAGGCTTTACCGTGGTTTCAGCCGAAACCGCGGGCCGCGAGTGTCGGTCCTTGTCCTTCCGTTTTTTCACTAAATGCGAAGTCGGAGTCTCCGACGGCATTTTATATGCAAAATTGGCCCCAAAAAACTCCTCTGCAAACTCCGACCGACGTCTAAGAGTTCATCGGTTGAAGGAAGCACAGGCTGAACAGGCCGATACGTCGTGGTCTGGGCCTAAGCAAGGAAGGCAGTCGGAATGGAAATCCTTATGAGGTATTTGTTTCCCACAAGTTAAACAATTATTAATTTTGTCTGACATCGGCTGAGGCAAGAAAGAGTCCCCAAGGGGGTACTTAGCTTTTTCGAAGTCTTCGGTAGCTGAATTCACTGGATCTGACCGACCGGCACTTGCGAACCGCTTCTGCTTCGGGCACCGCGCGGCAAGAAAGACTGAGGAAAATGGCGTCGGCTGATGCTTTTATACCCCAGATGCTCTGACGTTGGGGAAAGTGCGACATTAGCCGAGGCCAGACCCAGACTTTGGAATCTGGCCGACCGAAGGGCTGCCTGAGGCAGGACAACCCCATATGTTATGACTGCAGATGCATCCTTGAAGGACATTCATGTCACCTCATTGAGGGGAGAAGATTCTTCAAAGAAATGTGCCATCACAAACAAGCAACTGCTTAACTTGTTGGTACTACACTACAACCTTGCAGTCTAGATGCAAACAGCAAAAACATTTATCAAATGAGATCCAAGTCATTCACATACCTGAAAACAGGTTAATTACCTGCAAGCAGACTAAACTGGGTAGTATAAAGTCCATTCTGCTTAAAATGAAAAGCTTTTCACTCAAACATGCCTGTTGAAAGGAAGGCTTTTCATCAGCCTCAATAATCTGAGACTTCAGCATGCAAATCCGGGGGGATAAATTATTCAAAACAAAGGGCCTGAGGTTCAGCCAGTTGCTGCCTGAACTGTTGGGGTTATTCCTGGGTTACACCAGAATGATCTACATCAGAGACCAGATTCTGCAATGTTCTTTCTTGGCCAGACAGTGGTGACTGGAATGAGTTTTAGTCTTTCACCCTTGAACTTGTTAATTTAATGTGCAGTCACAGTAACACTATATATAAGAAAGGAAATGTAGAACACACCTTCACCCATGCCTGTCTACACAGCGAAGGGGAGGACAGTTCTCATGAACAGAAAACATGCTGATCTCTGGAGTGATCCACTTTCCAGAAGAGCAACATCAAACAATCTCTGAAACCAGAGCTGCAGAAAAAATTACAAAAGTGGCACAAGCTGCCAGCTTTTTCACCTCTCCAGAGATTTAACTGCTGACAATCTGATGCTCATACTTATGGCCCTGAAATACAAGCTTCACCTTCTTGCAAATGTGTCTCTCATGTTACTCTACTGAAGTACCATAACAAACAAACTGTCTCCAAGATTACTAGGGCTAGAAAAATTCCTTCCAATTGGCTGATGTGCAGTTTCCTTTCTATGGAGACCAAACTCCTTGTAATGAGTGGGAATCTAGGTGAGCTTCCTAGCCCACTAATCATAGCAGCAGAAATCAAAGATAGATCTGTGATGGATTCTGACACAAAAGCATAACACCAACCAAACAGCTGTTGGGGAACTGGCCACCACTGCACGGCCCAGTGATAAGGATAAACCACCAGCACCTGGAAGTGATAATTCTAGTCACTAACACCGCCTAATGCACTGCGACTGCATAAGGTAAAACCATGGCAGCCAATGAGCCAAGTAGGTGTTAAAGAGTATATGCCTAAATCTAGAAATATGTCTAAACCAGTTGGCCATGACAATGTCCTGCTAGTGCCCTTCCAAAACTGGAAGCAGTGTGCCCTGCTCCATGTCAGTAAAAACGCAATTAACTGAACAGGTCTTACTACAAAATTTAAAGGAACACAGACATCTACAAGGTTCTGATCACAAAAAAAAAAAAAAAAACAAAAACCCTGACACATTCTTGGCACTGAAAAAAGCCTAGACAGCAAACACTTCACTGAAAATGCTACCCACCTAGAGTGAGACTCTGGAACCTGCGTGGACACCATGAACCAGAGGAACCTGCGTGGACACCAAATACATGTATGCCAGAAGACAATGTACTATGACATCATGCAACCACCTTGCAGAAGCAAGGTGCATGTACCCATGAGGAATGACTACATGAAACACATGTTCATAGGTTCATAGGTTTATACTAGGCTATCTGCCCTAGGGCATTTATAAGCCTAGCCCAGAGTTTTTGTGGCTTACGCCACCCCTTTCTATTGAAGGATATTATGCCCATTATTTTGCTGTGCCTCTGTCAAGCTGTGACACTGATGTAATCCCTGAGGTATACCTGCGATCTCCCATCCATTGGTCAAGATTTCTCTTGAACAAAGCCAGCGAGGTGCTCTGCCTCACATGTACTGGGATTTTGTTCCACAGCATAGGGAGTCTCTGGGTGATGAATCTGTCCCTCCAGCACGTCCTATTTATGACCGTGTCAAGGTTTAAGTCTCGTGCTCTTGTGGATCTGATGGATTTAGATTTTTTGAGGTGAAGCATGTTCATTAATTCGGGTTGGACATGGCCTTGTATGTCAGGCACAGGTCACCTCTGAGCAGGTGTGGCGACTGAGTAGAGCTGGAGCTCCTTCAGTCGGGCAGCATAGGACATATTTTTGAGACCCTTTATCCTTTTGGTGAGGAACTTTTGGGGCCTTTCCAATTGCTGTAGGTGTCGGGTCAGATACATTCCAAATGGGGCGTTGTACTCAATCATCGGTCTGATGAGTGATGAGTACAGGGGAATGATGACCTCCCTTGACCTAGATGTGAAACCCTTCATGATCAGGTGGGCAATGTAGAAGGTCTTCCTAACACCTTTGGCAACGTGGGTATCAAATGAGAGGTTGCTATCAACCTGGGTTCCCAGATCCCTGATAACCTCTTCTGTGCTTAGTGGATTGCCACCTATATGGTAGCTAGGGGTAACCTTGTTTTTCCCAAAGGGTATGACTATGCATTTTTTAGCGTTTAACTTTAGGCCATGGCTTTGGCACCAGTTATCCGTTTCTATGAGACCCTTCTGAAGGATATCTGTGTCTGATGTGTTTTCAACTATGGCGCCCAGTTTGCAGTCATCTGCAAACTTTGTCAGCCATAATCCTCCTGTGCTTGCCTGTACTTCCGAAAAGTAGATGCCGAACAAGAGTGGACCCAGGACCGAGCCCTGTGGGACACCGCTTGTGACAGGCTTGGAATCTGACATGGCGCCAGCAACTCTAACCCTGTGGGTTCTGTCACTTAGCCAGTTTGCAACCCATCTTGTGACGTATGGGTTCACATATAAACTGGTGAGTTTTTCTATGATGCCCGAGTGGGGTATCGTGTCGAAGGCCTTTGCCAGGTCAAGGTAGGCTGTGTGGACTGCCTTGCCCTCATCAATGGCCTTGGTGACGGTTTCGAAAAAGTCAACCAAGTTTAAAAGGCACGATCTGCCCTTGACAAAGCCAAATTGGGTTTGATCCAATGTCTGCAGATCCCCTATGTCTTTATTTATGAGTTCCATAATGATCCTCTCCATAGCTTTGCAGACCAGGCTTGTCAAGCTGATGGGACGGTAGTTTCCAGGGTCGGTGGAGGCACCGCCTTTGTGTAATGGGACCACAGTAGCCGTACGCCATTCCTTGGGTACGTTTCCTGAGGTGAGGCTAAGATTAAACAGCTGCCCTAACTGCGGGTTTAATTCCTCAATGAGCTCGTGGAGCACACAACCGGGGACACCATCTGGTCCCATGGATGCTGTGTTTTTCGCCTTGGAGAGAGCTGTTCTTGCTTGAGCATTTGAGATGTTTGGACGGATACAATCCTCTGGTATAGATATTTCTCCTTTTGGGGGGGGGGGGGATTTGCACTGAACCCGTCAGCCAGTATGTTGGCAATGTCTGTAGGTTCAGTGAACTTTACATCATTTTGAACCAGTTCTGAACATATCTGGGAGTTTCCTCCCAGGTTTCTAACATAGCTAAAAAAGGCCTTGTGGTTGCCTTTTGAGTCCGTGGCAACTTTTCTTTCAAAATTTGCTTTGGAAGATTTTATGAGAGATCTTAGTTTTTTACTTACAATGATCAAGGGTGTCTTCCCTTTTGAGGATTTTGCTCTATCTTGTAATAGCTTTCTCCTTTTGTTGTAGAGCTTGTTTATGGCTGGGGTCCACCAGACTGGACGCCTGCCTTTGGTACAAAGAGTCTTTGTTTTGTTTGGGATTGCCTGATCCATGCAGTCCTGGAGGTGCTGGTAGAAGGCATTTGCAAGTGAATCAGCGGCTTTAGTGATGGTTTCCGCTGGCTCAGGGGCCTTGAAAGAGACCACACCAGTCCTAAGAAGTGTGAAGTCGGCTTTAGAGAAGTTCTTCACTGTGGTCTATCTGGGGTGGGGGCGGGATGTGGACTTCCAGTGAGATTAGTTTATGATCTGATCTCACCAATGAAGGGTATACCTCCGGTGTTGAACATTGTGACCCCATGTTTGTGATGATGAGATCCAGTATGTTTTCACCTCTTGTGGGCATGGTGACTAGTTGTTCCATGGCATTAGAGTTTATGAACTCTAGGAACCTTTGGGCTAGAGTGTTGGGGCTTGAGAAGTGATCCCAGTCTATGTTTGGATAGTTGAAATCACCTAGTATGATGGTGTTTGGGGTTACATTTATCCCCTCCAGAGTTTTCAGGAATGCTGTGTGAGGATCCTGAGTTTGAGAGGGTGGCCTGTAACATGCTATAAATTGTAGAGCAGTCTTGCCTACGGTTAATTGCACCTGGATGGTCTCCGATGCATCGTGCGTTGCCACCAACCTGGAGGTGAGGGTATCTTTGATGAATATGGACACCCCTCCTCCTTTCTTGGTGTTGTCCGGATGTACTAACTGAATCTGACAAGGTCCACAATCCGCCAGCATTTCTCAAGAATAGTTGTGTAAAATCTTACCATAACCATAGATGTCCTTCGCTTCTATATGCAGTATTCATCACATTAGGGAGTTTGCCTCCAGCTGACTCATATGTCCCGCCAGTATACAGCACACTAAATGCTATTGTAATGTACGTGCAATGCCGCACATCTTGCGTACATCGGCCATAAAGAGACGTTGTATTAAAGTGGACATCAGCATGTACCAACCTCAGAACTGAATGCCAAGCATCAGCCTAAGCCTAGGCAAGAAAAAAAAAAAACGTCACCAGGGGACCAGGCATGCATAAGGGGGAAGGCAGGGTGGGATTGTAATACTACAGCATATAGAAGAGAAGGACACATACGGTTATGGTAAGATTTTACACAACTATTCTATGTCCTTCGATTAATATACTGCAGTATTCATCACATTAAAGAGAAAGCCAAAGCTCTTGCTTAGGGAAGATAGGGTGGAGGAGCAGAGGCTTTTTCTATGAAACCACGTAGGATAGCTCTGGCAACCCCTGCCCTGGACTTGGAGATGACATCTAGTTTGTAATGTTTAGTGAAAGTAAGAACAGAGGACCAGGTAGTTGCCTCCAGGCTACAGAAAGTGTCCAAGCCTTTAAAGAAGGCCCCCATGGAAGACGCTTCTCTAATAGAATGTGCTCTCACAATGGAAAAAAAAGACACTTAACCATGTGTTGAATAACAGACGGGAATGGCTTTAGAAATCTAGGCAGAGATGGTTTGCTTGGAAACTGGCTAACCCAGGGCACTTTGATAGTAGGACACAAACAGATGTTCAGATTTACTGATAGGTTTAGTTTTGTGCAGATAGTATTAGAATTGTCTGTGTACATCCAAAGTGTGTAGAATGCTCTCACTGGGAGATTGGGGAATAGAAAAAAGGTGGGAAGGTTGACAAACTGAGGGAAAACTCATTAACCACTTTGGGCACAAAGGAGGGATTGGTACCCAAAGATTACCCTCCGTCTCTGTGGAAAACTGAAGAGGGAGTCAGACATCACAGCTTGCAGCTCAAAAATCCTTCTGACGGAGATAATGGCCACCAGCAGAACAGTTTTCCATGTGCAATGTTGCAGGGAAGAGGAACTTGCTGGCTCAAATAGGGCCAAGGTAAGTTTCTCCAACACAAAATTGAGATCCCGAGGAGTAACTGGCTTTCTTGGTGGTCTAATATGAAGGACGCCTTTAAGGAACAGTTTTACTTCTAACCTAGGGCTAAAGGAGGTGACAGGCAGACAAGCTGAGATAGCTGAAAGGCAAGATTTCACAGAAGAGTAGGACAGGGCACACAATCAGTTCATAGACAGGACAAAAAGTACAGTTTTGTACCTACCATAAATGTAGATGTTCGAAGATCCACATTGCTGCAGTCCTAACTATTGGGTAGTCCGCTGTCCCAGTCGGCCCGAATACCAAAGTATATGGCTGACGTCGGTCAAGGCGCACTAGACTGACGTCAGTACGTCAGGGTACTAATGCGCATGACTGATGTCATATCCTCAGTCTTTTCTTGCCCCAGATGTCAGAAGACCCTAAAAAGACAAGGCCAAAACCAAAAACTCCAAACATTCCTGCACCAAAAATATGTACAATATATACAAAATTACCAGAGTATAACCTCACCTACACAACCACCCCTAAACACAGAGGGGACGGAGGGAGGGTAAATTGGACTGCAGCAATGTGGATCCTCGAACATCTACATTTATGGTAGGTACAAAACTGTACTATGTTCTTCATTCCACATTGCTGCAGTCCTAACTATTGGGTAGAATCCCAAAGCAGAGGTAAGGGAGGCTGGCAAATCATAAGGAAGCAGGAGCTGACAACATGCCTTGCAAAATAGCTGTGGCAAAACCAGCCCTAGATTTAGAGTAGAGAGGAAGGTGATAATGCTTAGAGAAAGTATGCACTGAACTCCAAGTAGCTGCCTCCAAAATATCCTTAGTTGCCACCCCCTTAGAAATGCTGTTGAAGTGGCAGTAGCCCTAGTGGAATGAGGCCTAATCCCAGCTGGAATCTCCTTGCCATGATGGGAATAACAAAATGCAATGCAAAACCCAATCCACTTAGAAATAGTTTGTTTTGACACAGGCTTGCCCTGAGAACTCAAAGCAAAAGAAACAAACAACTGCTGAGACTGCCTAAAATCCTTAGTCCTGCTTAAATAATAACGCAATTGCCTGTGCACATCTAAAGTATGCAAAATCTTTTCCCCTTTATTTTGGGGATCTGCATAAAAAGTAGGCAAATGAATAGTTTGGTTTAAAGCCACACTAGAAACCACCTTAGGCATAAAGGAAGGATTAGTACGTAATGATACCCTATCCTTATGAAAAATCAAAAAAGGCTCTACCGCCATAAGGGCCTGCAATTCAGAAACCCTTCTTGCAGAAGTAATGGCCAACAAAAAAGCAGTCTTCCATGACAAGTATTTCAATTCAGCAGTAGCCGAGGCTCAAAAGGTTGTAGAGTAAGTTTCTCCAACACAAAATTGAGATCCCAAGCAGGAGTAGGAGCTCTCGTGGGGGTCTTATATTCTTTGCCCTCTAAGAAATTGCTTGAACAAAGGATGCGAAAACAATGGTGGGTCACAATCATAGTGAGCTGAAATTGCTGCAGCATGAATCTTAATGGAAGAGAAAGACAAACCTTTGTCCAATAACTCAGTAAGATATTGAAGAGCCACACTCAAATTAGGCTCAGAAATCTCCAAATTGTTTGCTGCACTCCAAAATAAAAATCTCTTCCATTTTTCTGCGTACACTTTCCTTGTACTAGGTCTTCTGGCTTCCATAATCACATTTAAAACTTGTTGAGGAAGTTGAGACCTGCTGTGTTTCAAAACAGAATATGCCAGGCTGTTAGATGAAGAGAGTGAAGCTTGACATTGAGCAGGTGACCGTCCCTCTGAGACAACAGGTGTGGAATCAAAGGTAAAGGCCATGGAGGCTTCCTTACCAGACTCCTCAGTAATGGGTACCAGTGTTGCCGAGGCCAATCTGGAGCTATTAAAATCATCCTTGGCTTGTCTTGTCTGACCTTTAGGAGCACCTTTGGGAGAAGAGGCAGAGGTGGAAAGGCATACACATGAAGATTTTTCCAACTGAAAGAAAGAGCATCCACTTTCCAAGCTGTGTGATGAAACCTCTTTGTGCAAAACTTTGGCAGCTGGTGATTTAGTGGAGAAGCGAACAGATCTATGTCTGGAGTTCCCCATGACACTGTCAATTTTTGAAATACATGAAGATCCAGTTTCCACTCGTGGGGATCCATGATTTGTCTGCTTAACACATCTGCTAAGGAGTTCTGTGCTCCGGCAGAAACCTTGCCTGAAGAGTTAGTTGCAAGCTGAGCGCAGTCTCCCATAAAATCATTGCTTGCCTGCACAACGGGTAAGAATGTGTTCCCCTTGTTTGTTGATGTACCACATGACAGTTGTGTTGTCTGTTAGAATCAACACCTGCCCTGGAAGAAGTAACTCCTTGAAAGCCATTAATGCAAACTGGACTGCTAACATCTCTTTCATGTTGATATGTAGATGCTGTAGTCTGGCAGGCCACTTGTCTTGTATCCACTTTCCATTTAGATGAGCTCCCCAAGCAATGTCTGAGGCATCTGTCGTTAGAATCTGACTCGCCTCTGGCCAGGTCACAGAGAGTCCCTTGTTTAGGTGACATTCCTGAGCCCACCACAAAAATTCCTTTTGAATGCAAGGTATTATTTGAATGACAGTGTCCAAATCCTGGCAGTGCTGTGTCCATACATTTTTGAGATACCATTGCAGCTTCCTCATATGCAGTTTGGCATTGGGAAGCACCAGAATACAAGATGCCATGAACCCTAAGGCTTGAAGGACTGTCCTTGCAGTCAGCCCGGACTGAAGAGATAGTTGATGGAAGTAACTGGAAAGATTCTTTTGTTTGTCCAGGGTTAAAAAGGCCATCTGGGCTGCTGTATTCAGTCTCACACCCAGAAAGCACATGTCTTGAGAGGGTACTAGACTGGACTTTATTTCGTTCACAGAATACCCTAGGCATCTTAGCACTGCTATCACAAATTCCAAATGCTGTAAAAGGTCTTCCTTTTCTTGAGCCAGAAGCAGGCAGTCGTCCAAGTAAGGATAGATTTGAATTCCTTTTAGCCTGAAGTAAGCTATCACTGGAGCCAGAACCTTTGTGAATACTCTGGGCGCAGTAGATAAGCCAAAGGGCAATGCAGAGAACTGATAATGAGAATTTCCAGCTCGACACGCAGATACTTCCTGCAACTTAGTCTGATAGGCACATGAAGGTAAGCTTCCTTGAGATCTAAAGTTACCATCCAGTGATCTTTGCCCAGCAGAGGTAAAAGCTGTTGTAACGTCAACATTTTGAACTTGGGAATGTCCAGATAAGTGTTGAGGATAGATAAATCCAAAATTGGTCTCCACGTGTTCCCCTTCTTGGGTACTAGGAACAGGCGAGAATAAAATCCTAGGCCCCTTTCTGGCACAGGAACTGGCTGAATGGCCCCTATTTGGAGCAACAGAGAAATTTGCTTGTGAGCCTCTTTTCTTTGCAGAGGAGGAATGTCTGGCATGCCTTTGAAAGGAGGCAAGGTATGGAAATAAAACCTGTAACCGTGGTGAATGATATCCAAAACCCATCTGTCTTGGGTAATTAAATCCCAATTTTCTTTGAAAAGAGCCAGCCTTCCTCCCAAAGGTGCTGCCAGGCGAGAATGTACTGGCAGCTGAAAAGGTAGGTCATTGGGTCTGTTTACGAAAGGACTGACCCCTGCCCTCACCAGAAGACTGAGCAGGTGAACTCCTGTTCTAGGCCTAAAAGAACCTTGAGCTCTGCCCCTACCACGTCTAGACCTACCCCTAGACTGGGAATCATAAGCAGGATATGTCCATCCCTTAGTAGGCCAATTTCTACTAAACTTGGAGGCTGAACCTGCAAAAATCCTTAACAGTTTGCATAGACTTAGCCTTGTCCTCCATTTTCTTTAAAACTGCTTCCACAGGCGAACCAAACAACACATCAGACTGTAAAGGAGCATCCAAAATCCTTGTTTTAACATGCTCAGCTAAATTCTGATCCCTCAACCAGGCGTGCCTCGAAGAACAGAACCAGTGGCAGCCACCCTCGAGGAGGCCTGCACAGCATCAAAACCACACTGCAAGGAATGCTTACCCACCTGTTCAGACACATGAACTAAATCCTGCAACTCTTTACACTCAATACCTTCTGCCAGAGCATCCACCTTAGACTTCAATTGTGAAAGGAGATAATTCTGATATTTTAACATGTGAAACTGACAATTCAACGCCCTCATGGCTAATGTGGAAGAAGTATACACTTTCTTTCCCCATCTATCCAAAGCCCTTGCCTCTTTATCAGGAGGAACAGGATTTTTAACAACAGAAGCCTTCACACCTTTAGGCCCCTGAGAGACAGTTTCCGGGTCTGCCCTAGGACTCTTAAAAAGATACTTATGAGCTTCAGGCACCCTATAGTACCTATCCGGTTTAACTGGGGCAGGAGGCAAAGAGTCAGGATTCAGGGAAGCCTCTGCAAAAACATCTTCCACCACATTCAGAACAGGAGGTATAGCTAAAGGCCTATGCTGGGGTAAAAACAAGAATTCCCTAAGCCTCTTCCTGGAATCAGAGAAATCTTGACCTTCCCATTTAAAATGCTCCCTCATGGAATGCAGAGTCTCTGAAAATGAAAAATCCTCAGGAGGAGAAGCTGAAGGAGTAGAATCATCCACATCAGAATCAGAATAAGGAGGATACTCCTGCAAGTCTTCAGCCGAAGACTCAGAAGCCTCGAACATTGCTCAAAACTCTCAAACTCAGGTTCCACCCTAGGCCTCTTATCAGGAGGGCATAGAACCTCTAATCATAGTAATCAAATCCTCTGCCATTTTAAGCATATGTTTCTTAGGCAAAGACCCTGAAGCACTAGGAGAAACCCCCACCGAAGCTAAACTTGGCCTGCCTCTCAAAAAAGCCTTGGAAACAGAAGGGAGGCTCTAACCACCTTAGGAAGAGAGGGAAGAACAGCCACCTGAGAAGCCCCTTCAGCCTGGCCTACTTCCTGAGAGGACACATCCTGTAACAGTAAAGTCTCTCCTGAGACTCCAAAGAAACTCCTGGCAGACCCTCCGGCTCTACGGAGCCTTCTAAAGAACCGCCGTCCGGAACTGTCGGTTCTTCCACTCTGGGTTTTGCTGCTTTGTCCTTGCGTTTTGGCGAAGCGGCGCCGGAGCATCCGGCGGCATTTTATAATTACAACGCTTCCCAAAACTAACCTGGCACAGTCTAACCTTCTCTTAATAGTGCGTTTGTTAAATCTAGCACAAGAGCGGCATCCAACAACGTCGTGCTCAGGCCCTAAACAAGGTATACACAAAGTATGGTAATCCCTATGAGGTATCTGTTTCCCACAAGAAATACAGTTATTCACTTTTTCTGACATCCGGTTAAATACTGAGGCAAGAAAAAACCAAAATATTCCCCAACGGGGTACTTAGCCAACTTTGATTCGGTCTGAAACTCTGACTTCAGAAACTTTCAGAACGCCAACCTGCACTCGCAAAACTGCTTCTGCATCGGACCATGCGGCAAAAAAGACTGAGGATATGACGTCGGTCATGCGCATTAGTACCCTGACGTACTGACGTCAGTCTAGTGCGCCTTGACCGACGTCAGCCATATACTTTGGTATTCGGGCCGACTGGGACAGCAGACTACCCAATAGTTAGGACTGCAGCAATGTGGAATGAAGAACATCCACTGGGATATCTACAGACAGTGGCTGCAGATCCTTTATGAGGAACCAGATGGAAAACCTCTTCCATTTAGAAAGAAAATGATTTCCTACCTAGTAGTGGGCTTTCTGGCCTCCTACAGAACTTAAAGCATGTCCTTTGAAAAAAGGTGTCTAAAAGGAATTAAAACCCTCTCACCCACAGAGTCAGATTTAGAGCAGACATATGTGGATGTACTAGAGTTCCCTTGTTCTGTGTGAGTAGGTCTATCCTAGGGGGGTAACTTGCAGTGATTGCCCCTGGCTAAATACAGGAGGGGGAACCAGTGCTGTCTTGGTCAAAAGGTTGTCACCAGCAAGATTTTTGGTTGATCCCACTGATTCTTCAAAAGGATAGTTTGAAGACCGGGGGGATGCATACAGAAACACCTCCTTCTGAGAGAGTGATAAGGCGTCCACCTTCCAGGCCAAGGGATGTGGGACTCTGGCACAAAATTTGGGAAGTTGTCTGTTCATGGGGGAGGTAAAGATCTACCTGTGGTGTACCCAAATGATGGACCAGGTCCGGAAACACATCCCTGTGCAACACCCAATCGTGACGCTATCATGGACATGCTTAATGTGCCTGCCACAGCATTCTCAGCTGAAGGAACAAACAGCCTGAAGAGAAATTTGGCTTTGTAAGGCTAACTCCCAGGCATGTAGGGCTAGCCTGCATAGGAGGTAAGACTTCATTCTTCCCTGTTTGTTGACGTACCAAAGGACAGTGGTGTTGTCTGTGAACCACCTTAGCACCCCTGGAGTAAGCTTGGGTATTAAGGTTAGTAGGGCATAAATCAGGGCTCTCACTTCTTATGTTGTTATGTTCCTTTGTCTGGGCTGTAGGCCAGACATCCCTGACCTTCCAGGATTGCAGAGTTGCACTCCATCCTGTGTGCAAAGCATCCATGTACAACTCTAGAGAGGGGTGGCTGTAGGGGGGGGGGACTAGGATTTCTCGTAATCTGAAGAATTCACCAATCCAACTCCTTTTTTAGGCAAGGCAGGAGGGGGAATAACAAAATCCATAGGGTGGGATTGCTGCCTCCAAACTGTCCTTAGAAACCACTGAATTTTCCTCATATGTAACTTGGCCAAAGGGTGCATGGGAATAGTGGATGCCATGAATCTCAGAAGCCCCAAGTCACCTAGCAGTCAGGGACTGAAGGGGTAAGAGGCTCTGGAAAATAGGAGGCAAGAAACAGCACCTTGTCTTGGGGCAGAGAGGCTAGAATCCTGCCTGTTTGGATCCTGCAGCCTAGAAAAATGTGGTGTTCTGAAGGGGTCAGAGAGGACTTCTGGTAATTTGTAAATAGTGAAGGAAAGATTTTCCTGAAGGTCTGAGGACCGGGCCTGGATAAGGAGAGACGTCTAGGTAAGGGAAACTCTGACTTCCCTGTAGTTTGCAGTAAGCTATGACAGGAGCCAAACATTGTGTGAATACCCTTTGTGCTGTAGAGAGACCAAATGGCAAAGCACAGAACTGAATGTGAGGAAGCCACAGAAAAACTAATTTCCTGAACTGAGGGTGAATAGGAATGTGAAGGTAGGCATCTTTTCCTTCCAAAGACACCATTAATGCTTGGGGAAGAATAATGGGTAGAAGAGTGGAAAAGTCAGCATCTGAAAGAAGGCAACTTTTAGAAAGGTATTTAAATGGGAAAGGTACAGGATGAATCTCCTACAGCCATCCTTCCAGAGAACCAGAAACATCCTGGAGTAGAATCCTTTTCACAGTTGAGAAGGGGAACCTCTTGAAATGTCCCCTGGGAGAGATCATCATAAATGACGAGGGAACAATTCCAATTGATCTTTTGGTGGCTGTGGGATATCTCTGAAGGAGCAAAGAGTCTCCTAAACCATGAAATATCCTTTTTGGATGATTGAGAGGACTCAAGTCCGAGGTGATCAGATTCCAAGCAGGAAGACAGAGTAAGGTGAAGGGGACAGAAGAATGGATGGCCCTGGAGGCAGACAGTCACAGGCTACCAGGTTTGGAGCGAGACTGAAAGGGCTGTTTATGAGGGGTCTATATCATATGATCGAAGTTCCACAAATTCGAATCATTAAAGGATGAACTTTAATGACCGAAGTCTCATAACTGAACACAAAAAAAAAAAGGAGTAAAAACAGTAAAAAAAAAAAAAAAAAAAAAAAAAAAAAAGCTCTATGCAGGGGGGGGGGGGGGCAACCCCCCCTGCACCACCCCGCTACTTTAACATACCAACTCCAAGATTGCACTACAGTGCAGTAAAAGGAAATCTTCCCTTTCTGTGCTCTGGTGATCTCAGTTATATGCTTCGTGGTTTCACAATTTCGATCATTAAAGTTCGTTCTTTAATGGTTCAAAGTCGTACAACTTCATTCATATGACAGGAACGGGTTTCTGAGAAGGTGTGGATGGAGTAGACTGACGTTTTTTTCCTAGGGCCTCTCTTACTTTTACAGGAAGGCGGCATAACTGGTTTCCTAACAAAGGTAGACTTTGCTAGGTACTTCCCCTGGAACCAGAAACGAATAGTTGTGTAAAATCTTACCTTAACCATAGTTGTCCTTCTCTTCCATGTTGCAGTACTCTAGGCGTGGAATTTCCTGCCCTCAGGCGACTCGTACGTCAGCTTCTATACAAAAGCTTCAGCTTGGCTGTTGCAGTGTGCGTGGGATGTCTTATCAGCTGAGACAGATATGGTAGCTGGGTCTGCAAAAGGGGCTTTGAAGAGGAATTGAGTCTCCTCGGGCACCTTATAAAACTTATCAAGATGCTTGGGAACAGGAGGCCGAAAATCTGGGCTTTAGATGCAGCTGTAAAGGCATGCAAGAAGGCTGGCAGAACTGGGGAAATGGCAGAAGGAGGTGCAGAATCCATCTGCAAGTGATCATATCTCGTATCTGAAACTTGACAGCGATCCCATTTGAAAAACTACCATTTTCAAGACAGCTTCCCCAAAAGTAATATCCTCTCCAGGGGAATTTGTACCATTACACTCCTCTGGAGAAATATAACCCAGAGGGGAAGCTATTTGGGTGGAATAAGCCAAACATTCGTCTCCTGAAGATTCCTCTTCATCTCAGGAAGTATCAGCAGACATCCTCCGGGAGGGAGTGAAGGCCTGAAGGGGAAAAGAAGGCAGACGCAGGGCCATGAAGGCACTGAACAGGCTTTGTGAAAAGGCCTGCCAATCAGGAACTTGTTCCTGTGGAACAGAAGCAACGTGTTTAGCTTTTTTCTTCTTCTTATGAGCTTCCATGTAATGGAAGGTGGATGGGGCCAAACATCTGCTTGCACTCCAAGATGTCCATATGCACATCCTCCCACACGGTGATTTGGGTGATGCCACTTGGGCATTTTGAAATTAAAAGCCATGTTCCTCCCCTTCCACCTGAGTCTGATGCCTGCAAATCCCTCTTGGATGTGCTGGACTCCTTCAGGGCTTCCCCTGTGGTACCCACTGATGGGACATCCACCAACTCCAGTACGGCCTCCGAGCCTATATCAGCCTTGGGAGGGATGCCCGGAAGAGGGCGCAGCAGGAACGGCAGGCAGAGGTTTCTTGGCCTTTTTTGATTGTGGCTCGTCTGAAGAACCTGATGTAACCTCCATCTCATGTGCTAAACATTTAAAACATTGGTTCTCCAAGTAAAGCGTAAGGAAAGCTAAACAGCTCCCAAAGGCTTTCATGATGAACGACTTACAAACCAGCAGTATGGTCATAGTCTGGGCCTAGACAGAACAAGCAGAGGTCATGGAAGTCCTTATTAGGAATCTGCCTCCCACAATAACACTTGCCCTTCCTAGTTGATATGAAATCACCCAAAAAAACAACAGTAGCCAAAAATTTTAAGAAAACCACTACAGGGTACTTTATCTGAATCACTAATCTGGTGAGTGAATGTCTGGAACAGGCAACAGAAAAGTTCTGAGATTGGTACGTGCCTACGTCCACTTCATACCAGACGTCTCTTTATGGCTAACGTACGCAAGATGTTGTGCGGAATCACACATACCTTACAGTAGCATTTAGTCTTTTGCATACTAGCCAGACATAAGAGTCAGCCAGAGGTGAACTCCCTAATGTGATGAATACTGCAGCATATGAATAGGACATATTCAATACCACTTCCAGACTCCATTCAAACTACAGCCTCTGAAAAGCAGAAACTAAGCTTACTCTTCTCCCAAGAGATCTGGTAAAAATGACTGACCCCCTTTCTAGGGAATAGGCTGTGAACTCCAGAAAAAGTACAGTTGTGTACCTACCATAAATGTAGATGTTAGAGTGTATTCACTGTTGCAGTCATTACACTTGGGTTATCCTGCTGGCAAGCTACCCGCAGTCTGCCTGAATTCCAAAATCCTGGTTCGACGTCTGTTGCTGTCGCCTCTTCCCTGATGTCAGTGCGCCAGGGGTATATAAGATGCAGCCGACGCCATTTTCTTCAGTTTTTCTTGCCCCAGATATCAGGTGCCCCAGGAAGGTAGGCAATACATTATGGTTATAAAAACACACAGTAAAATACAAACAATACCTTCATCTACAAACAAATACACCACATAGGTTGTATAGGATAGAGAAGTATAGATAAGTCGCAGCAAAGGAAGGGGGATGGAGGGTGGGTAACCTGGACTGCAACAGTGAATACACTCAAACATCTACATTTATGGTAGGTACACAACTGTACTACGACCGTGTTTCACTGTTGCAGTCATTACACTTGGGTTGAATCCCAAAGCTGAGGTTGGGTGGCAGGGCCTAAATAGCATTCGGAGAAGCTATGAGGCTCTGCAAAACTGCAGTGGCAAAGCCTGCTCTGGATTTAGAGTAAAGAGGTATGTGATAATGCTTGGTAAAAGTGTGCACTGAACTCCAAGTTGCAGCCTCCAAAATTTCCTTGGTTAGTACTCCTCTGAGAAAGGCTGCTGAAGTGGCTGCTGCCCTGGTAGAATGTGGCCTAATATTCTTAGGCACTGACTTGCCATGCTGTGCACAGCAGAAACGAATACAGTGTCCTATCCATTTTGAAATGTAACCTGCTTTGAGATAGCCTTTCCTTGTGACGCTGCAGCATATGCTACAAACAGTTGCTCAGTTTTTTCTGAAAGCTTTTGTTTTGTTCAAGTAGAAGCGTAGCTGCCTGTGCATGTCCAAAGAGTGCAGAAGTCTCTCCCCTTTATTCTGGGGATTTGGATAAAATGCTGGCAAATGAATGGTTTGGTTAAGAGCCACACTGGATACTACCTTTGGCATAAATGTTGGGTTTGTCCTTAGAGAAACCCTGTCCGGATGAATAATGATAAAAGGTTCCACTGCCATTAATGCCTGTAACTCTGAGACTCTTCTTGCTGAAGTTATTGCTAGGAGCAGAGCAGTTTTCCATGATAAGAATTTTATATCAGCTGTATTGGCTGGCTCAAAAGGAGGCAGTGTGAGCTTTTCCAAGACAACGTTGAGGTCCCATGTAGGTACACCGGTGCTCTCCTTGGGGGTCTTATGTTTTTTACCCCTTGGAGGTAATATCTGTGAGAAAATAGGAGGTTCCGTATTGTAATGAGCTGAAATGGCAGAGGCATGGATCTTAATTGAGGAGAAGGATAGGCCTTTGTCCAGCATCTCAGTTAGGTATTGTAAAATCTGAGGAATATTTGGAGCAAGTGGTTCAAGTCCTTGTGCCTGGTTCCAAGCACAGAATCTCTTCCCTTTTTCTGCATAAGATTTCCTGGTGCAGAGCCTCCTGGCTTCCAAAATGACATCCATAACAGCTTTAGAGAGAGAGGTGTTCTGAGTGGCTATGTTATTTGCCATGCAGCCAGATTTAAGGTTCTGAGTTGGCTGTGCAGGATCTGATTGTTTTGTTGAGTCAGAAGATGATGAATTTGAAGCAAAGTCCAGCCTGGGCCTTGAGACGAGCTCTTTAGGAGTGGGTACCAGTGCTGGCGTGGCCAGTCTGGGGCAATCAGTTATATTTGGCTTCTCTTGTCTGACTTTTAGGAGTACCTTGGGAAGGAGATGCAGTGGTGGAAAGGCATAAACTAAGGGTTTTCCAGCTGAATGACAGAGCATCCACCTTCCATGCTTGTGAGTGATAAGTCCTTGTGCAGAATCTCTGTAGTTGGCAGTTATGAAGGGAGGCAAAAATATCTATGTCTGGGCATCCCCATTTCCTTATCATCATGCTGAAGACCTGTGGATCTAGTTTCCACTTGAGAGGGTCCATGAGGTTTCTGCTTAGTCTGCCAGAGTATTTTTCTTTCCTGGCAGGAACTGTGTCTGCAGATGTACTTGATAGGTCAATGCTGTGTTCCACAAAGTCATGGCTTGCCTGCAGAGGTGGGTAGGAATGTGTGCCCCCTTGCTTGCTTATGTACCACATAACTGTAGTATCGTCAATTTTTAGCAATAGTTGTCCTGAATGTAGCAGATCCTTGAAGGCTGTCAGGGCATTCTGTACAGCTAGCATCTCTTTTTGATTGATATGAAGAGGCATTTGGTCCACGGGCCATGTGCCCTGAATACATTTTCCTGCCATGTGTGCACCTCAGGCATAATCCGATACATCTGCTGTTAGTGTCTGCCTGGCTGTGGGTAAAGTGAAAGGCTGTCCCTTGTTGTGGTGACAGGCCAGTGCCCACCATCAAAACTCCTGTTGCAGGCAGGGAATAAGAGTTATTACTGTTTCCAGACTGTGACAACGTTGAGTCCAAACACTTTTTAGATACCATTGTAGCTTCCTCATATGCAGTCTTGTATATGGAATTAGCAGGATGCCATGAAGCCCACAGCCTGCAGAATTTTTCTTGCAGGTAGCTGGGTCTTTGTTGCCATCATTTGAAAGTAATTAGTCAGTTGCCTTTGCTTGTCTGGCGTGAGATAAGCCATCTGAGCAGTTGTATTTAAGCTTGCACCCAGGAATATTATCTCTTGAGAGGGCACTAGTTTTGATTTCTTTTTGTTTACTGCGTACCCTAGGCAAATTAGTAATCTTTTTACAAATGCCAGATGCTTTAGAATAATGTCCTTGCTCTCTGCTTGAATAAGGCAGTCATCCAAGTAGGGATATATTTGAATTCCTTTTTGTCTGAAAAAGCAATTACTGGTGCCAGGCATTTTGTGAAGACCCTGGACGCAGTAGATAAGCCAAAGGGCAGTGCAGAGAATTGGTAATGCATTGAACCAGCTATAAATCTGAGGTATCTTCTGCAAGTTTGTCTGATTGGGACATGCAGGCATGCCTCTTTGAGGTCCAAAGTAACTAGCCAAGCCTTCTTGCCCAGCATGGGTAGAAGTTGCTGCAGTGTCAACATTTTGAATTTTGGAACGTCCAAGAAAGTATTTAGAGTAGACAGGTCCAGTATTGGTCTCCAAGCATTGTCCTTTCTGGGTACCAAGAAAAGTCTTGAGTAAAATCCTTGCCCCTGCTCTTCCTGTGGTACTTTTTGAATAGCCCTTATGTCCATGACAGAATTTGTTTTTGTGCCTCTGCCCATTGATTGTGTGGCAGGTCTGGCTACCTTTTGTCCTTGGTAGGGTGTGAAAGTGGAACCCAACTGTAACCCTGAGAAACAATATTCAGTACCCATTTGTCCTGGGTGATCGTGTGCCAATTTTGTGAGAAAAGTGCTAGTTTCCCCTCTATGGGTGCTGCCCAAAGTTAAGTGCTTGGCATAGGTACAGGAAAGTAACTGGGACTGTTTCCTATAAGATTGTGATTTGTCCTCTCCGCCTTTGGGGGCTGAAGCACCCCACTGTTTAGGTCTGCATGAGCCTTGGGGCTGAGATCTGCCTCTTGGGCGTCTGTATCTGCCTCTTTGTGGCCTGTCTGACACTGGAAAGGACCAAGTTTTTGAAGGCCAGTTCCTGCTAAATCTGGGTGGCTGAACCTGCAAGAAATCCTTTACTGTCTGCATTGATTTTGCTTTATCCTCCATTTTCTTTAACACCTCTTCTGCCTTAACACCAAAGTATCATGCTGTAATGGAGCATCCAATAATTTTGCTTTAACATGATCAGGTAAACTTCTTTCTTTTAACCAAGCATGCCTTCGAATGACAGAACCTGTAACTGCGGCTCTGCAAGAAGCCTCTAATGAATCAAAACCACACTGCAAAGTATGCATTCCCACTTGTTCACCTGCATGCAATAAATCCTGCATTTCCTTATTTTCAGGACATTCAGAGCTTGTAAGCATTTCTGTTTTAGCAAAGACATTAGGTATTCTTGATATTTAAGCATGTGAAACTGGCAGTTTAAAGCCCTTACAGCTAAACTAGCAGAGGTGTAAACCCCCCCCCCCCATCTATCCAGTGATCTAGAATCCCTATTAGAGGGAACAGGGTTTTTTGCAGTGGAAGCCTTGACCCCTTTGGGACCCTGAGAAACTGTTTCTGGGTCAGCAGCAGGGTTTTTATAAAGAAATTTATGAGATTCTGGGACCCTGTAGTACCTATCTGGCTTGACTGGTGCAGGGGGTAAAGAATCAGGAGACAAACTGGATTCAGAAAAAACATCAACAATATCTAGTACAGGGGGGATAGCAAGGTGCCTGTGCTGAGGCAGTAAAAGAAAGTCTCTGAGCCTTTTCTTGGATTCTGAATAATCTTGGCTCTCCCAATGGAAATGCTCCATCATGGTGTGCACGGTTTCCCCAAAAGAGTAATCCTCAGAAGGAAAGGCTGAAGGGATTGATTCTTCAGTGTCAGAGTCCTCATATGGAGGAAGAGAATATCCCTGTTCTGAAGAGGAATCAGAGGAAATAGATACCTGGTCAGAGGAGTCATAGTCAGTGTCTTGCCTAGGCCATTTATCAGGAGGGGGATGGGAACCCCTGATCAAAGTAATTAGGTCCTCAGCCATTTTAAGCATCTGTTTCTTTGGCATGGATGACTGTCCAGGAGAATGCTGTACTTGTTTGTCTTTAATGGTGTTTTAGACTTTGCCTTGGCTGCTGAAGTGGTCTTGATAGCAAGCTGTGTAGGTCTGAAAACACCCTCAGAAGCCGATGCCTGCTTAGCGGCTCCAGACCCATCTGAGGGAATAGTTTTCGTAAGCCCAACACCTTAAGTTTCCAGAGGCCTAGTTGTCTCCACGTGGGAGTTGGAGGCGGCCTTGTGGCTCTGAGGTAGCGGGTGTCAGGGGTTGCGAAAGCACCTCACTGAAAACCGGCGACTGGCCTAGAAGAGGCTTTGTAGTCTGTTTTGGACCTCTGATGCTTGTCCTTTTCTTTGTCCTTGCTCTTTTTATGAACTCCGGTCATCGGTTGATCTGACGGCATTATATAGTTAAACCTTCGGCCAAAGTAATGTAAAGCAAAATCAAACTGACGCTTAGTGCGTTGGTTAAATCTAGCACAAAACCGACAACTAGCAACGTCGTGGTCAGGGCCTAGGCAAGGAATACAGTAAGAGTGAAAATCCTTATGAGGTATTTGAGGTATTTGTTTCCCACAAGAAATACAATTAACTTTTACTGACATCGGACTGGAGAAAGAAAAAGTTTACCCAACGGGGTACTTGGCTTTATTGAAGACTTCGGATATGAAATTAAATTTCGAAAATCTCAGGAGTGGGCTGACCGGCACTTGCGAACTGCTTTTGCTTCGGGCACCGCGCGGCAAGAAAGACTGAAGAAAATGGTGTCTGCTGCATCTTATATACCCCTGGTGCACTGACGTCAGGGAAGAGGCGACAGCAACAGACACTGGACCAGGACTATGGAATTCAGGCCGACTGCGGGTAGCCTGCCAGCAGGATAACCCAAGTGTAATGACTGCAACAGTGAAACACGATGACCATCATCAGTGGAATTCCTGTCTAGAACCTAATGGTCCAATGACACTGAGATAGGTACAGGTTAGACACTAAGGGTCCTAACACCAGTGTAGAAGGGAAATAATTTCCTGCCTTGTACATCTAAACTATTTAGACACCATCTCTAGCAACTCTGGGACCTATGCTGGTGAAAAACATGACAAAGATATCTGCACAACTACACCTTGACAACTAGTCTAACCACTCAAGAGTGGGCTTGCATGAAACATCCACTTTCTTGTGCGCCAAAGAGGCAGTCAAACTGCCTCTAGGATTGTCCAGCAGCATCTTAAGAAATCGCTTCATAAAAGGATAATCCAGGCCAAGGCCTCTTCTGAAGTAGCTTCATAAGGAGTTTTAAAGGCTGGGGAGGGGTTGAACAGGTGCTCAAAGCCAGTCTAAACTCTTCCTTAGTCTGTGTTCCTCTACAAGAGGTAAAATGGGGAGAAGACTCACCATCAGTATCCATCTTGAAGACAATGGCTTCCTCCCCCCAAATCCGCAGGTGTACGTTTGTAGACCGCATCACTGGATACACGCAACTGGTTTAGTGTTTGGGAACAAGAACTGGAGATGGGATAGAGACTTGCATTAAGCCCTGAGGGTCATCCTGTCTGACTGTGAATTAGGCCAGAAAGCCTCTCCCTGCAGCACCACTAACAGGTAGGATTAAACTGCTGGCAATGTTAGCTTTCTATAGTGCACTTTTACTTGCACAATAAAGACAATGCTGTTATAGGGTCTCAGCTTGTAATCTGATGGATGCACCAATATTTCACACATTGAGGTTTTTGGCAGGACTTCAGTCTTGTGTACTGTGAGATACTGTGAGAACAGTGTAAGCACCCAAGGAGGAAGGTCCACAATGCTTGATTAATTGGCTCTATATGATCTAGATTAACACTCCAAAATCAAACGGAATGACAGCAAGCAAGAAAAAGTCACTGCTCTAATTTTAAATACATTACTTACAAAGGTCTGCAAACTTCAGTGGACACAGGAGGAAAGATAGTCAGGGACCAAAGGAAAGTCCCTACCCTCTCACCAGACAATCACGATTCTTACGGGATGTATAACAAACACCTCTGAAACAGCTGTTGAGGTCAGATCTTGCGCTGCACCAGCATTTAACAGGTTATCCTTTTTCCAGTTTTGGAGAGTAATCACAGCACTCCATGCACTGCAATTTAGACTACTTTTACTTCAGAAAATATACATTAATTCACATGCCCTTAATCTGTCAATGTCTCAAGTTAACAATGCCAATATTTTAAGTGTTCCTGATAGTCCATGATTGGTTGAGAGCTATAAGAAGCACATAGCGTTATTTTTAATGCATTAAAACAGCTCAGAAAACAAAAGATAAAATGAAAAAAATTGGGTTCCAAGGTGTAATCCTTTTAAGTCGCACTGCTTTTATTATTTACTAATGACTTTTCTACAGAACTCCCCCAGATCAATTGCCTCATCTATGCAGCTGATATTGCTGTTACTACTTTGGTAAATAGCTACACAGTCCATCTCCTTAGCCTTCAAGGTTTTATGGAACTGCTTAACTAGTAAATTACCACCACCAATGTAACTCGCAAGAGGTCCAAGACTGAGATGTGAAAACTAACTAGTTTTTCAAAAAATGAAAATTAAATTTTAATTTCAATTCAGCTTAAATATTTAAGTGCACTTAGTGACTACATGGTCACACTTTGTACTTTCGCTGTTCCAGACCGCATTTTTTAGTTTGTTCTGGGACCTTAGTCTTGTATTTTAATTAGGAATTGTGGTAAAACCTTACTCTGCACTTCTATTTCCACAACTAGTACTTGTAAAAGCTATCCGTTTGTATTTTAAACCCTGCTGAACCAAAGTTTTATTGTTAAATTCATAGCTCTGGCAGAACTGCATTCTACCACCAGATTTATGCCCTATTCATTTACATTTCCCCCCATAAACAGTGTTACTGGCAAGTTCTTGCATAGTCTGGTGCCTTAATCTGTAGTAGCTCACTAGTGAGAGAATTGTTACTGCTCCAGTTTGTGCTTCAGTACTTCTATATTCTGCTCATCATTTACCTGCTTGCATGCTTGTCTGCCTAATCCTCCACCAACATATTAAGCTAAAGTTTTTGAAAAATACAATATTACCTTCATTTGATTGCTAGCTTCTATAGTTAGCCTGCTTGTTCACAGAAAATTTCCCAACCCTCCAACCCTTGTGGTGCTGCTGTTTTATAAAGCTGTCTCTGCCCTCCACCCTGTATGATTATCCGATTTCCAAAGTCCCTCCCCTCTTTCACTGACTGTTTATGTACTCTTCCTAACGCACTGTTTTTCCAGAGACCCACAATACTAAGGGTCCACCCAGCAATCCAGTATTGTTCTTGAGTAAACCTCCTTTACTCCATACTGTCTAGTGTTCATTTTCCTGGAACTCAGCAAAGTTTATAGACCTAGCCTGCATTCCAGAAGTATTTTACTTGTATCCAGTGCTATCCAGGCAAAGTACCTTTGATAAAGCAATTGCACTTGTTAGTTTAAGTGACTGCTTTTGCCTCCTGCTTGTGTGTGCATTTCACTGAATTTTTTGTATTAAAGCAGGGGGAGTTTCCCTGGTCTGAGTTGGGAAATGCACAAAATGACTCAGAGTAATCATTTTACTGGTCAGAGGGATCATAGTTTTATGTTTTTCTGTGTTGCTATAAATTTTGCATGTTTGTGTGGGATAGCAGTGCCCTGTACAGTAGCAAACACCTAGAAAGCAAACTCTCCGTAGAATTGTCTATAAAACTGCAACCTGTAAAGCAGCAACACTGTGTAAACATACTGTTGGCCAACAAGCGTAGAGTAGCAAATTGGGCCTCCAGTGGTAATATCTTAAGATTTAGTAGAATTCAGTACTGTGCAAATGTTAAAGTTAGGAGAGCTTACTGTTTAGTATAACCTGCCCCAATAAAGCACCCATATTAGTCTGCACAAAGCACCCATAATAGTCTTCTAACCACAATACACCACCCCTTTATAGCTCACAAATCAAAGGACTGGACAATATGGATGTACAATTTCCTAGCTTTGTTGTAAGCAGCTTGGGGGATACGAGCATCTTGAGACAATGTAATTGTTTACTGACAACCACTTAATCCTTAAAAAAATCAGACCAAATATTCGAGAGGTATAACTATACAAGTTAAAACGTCAGCTTCTGTGCAGCCACTGACATGGCTGTGCAGAGTTTCTAAAAACAACTCAGTATAGGATACTGTGTTCTCTGGATTTGGAGGGGCACTATTGACAAACCATCACTTCATACGAGGTAATTTCCAGTTACTAGCCAGGTCTTTACTGCTACTCTCACTTTCAAAATTATTGTAAGAAAAGATTCTACCCCTCCAAAACAATATATATCTGAGGAAGACCATTAGAAACCAAACAATTAGCCATTCTCTTGTAAAGAATACACAAGGAACAGTGAAGCACCTGGCCTTGGTGCTGAATATAATGTTCTCAGAGAAAATCTCAAGGACTGCTAAGCACTCAGTTGCCGTCCTGGCCAAAACAAGGCTACCAAAAATATGGTAACTCAATGAATAAAAGGAAGCTGTAGGTGTGCAGCAGGTCCCCCTACCTCCAAACTTCCTGAAAGGGCAGGGTGTACCCCCATCTCTGCACTAACATCTCATCCTTCAGTTGAGATGTTAGAGTCTTGCTGGCCTAGGGTGGTAGCTCAAGTGGATATAAAAATTCCACATTTACTAAAAACTGGGAGAAATATTAAAAGTGTATTCATATAAAGTGTAATCAAATCTTTCTAAAATGGTGACAGACCACAATGTGTGACTGGTCCCATCTTTTAAAAGTAGCTCATCATCAGTTACAGCACATCACTGTCAAGATGACTATGCAAAAAAGAATGCAGCATTATAAAGGCTATCATAGCAAAGTCTAAGCAAACTCAGGAACAGAGGGGCAGCAGTCAAGCTCTGAGCCTAATTATTGCAGAATGTAGAAACAAATCATCAGGAGTCACTGCGCTGGAGGAAACTCCAAGTGATAGTCACAGCGTGTGTGCTACTGCTAAGAAAGTTGAAGAAAAGAAATGGACACGTTCTTACCAGAAGGCTCCATCAAGGCCTACACAGCTGGGTTGAAACGGACATCAAACGATCCACACTCTGGAAGCATTCCACCCTGAAGCAGGGGTGGTGGGTGGGGAGAGGAGGAAGAAAAACTTCCAAGTGGTGCTAATGTTAAGTACATAAATGTTCATATATTCAGTCTTCCTTAACTCATTCCCTCCAATGAAGCTCTGGAAGTTTGCAGTGCAACTTCCAACGTGCACAGCCTAAACCGTGACAGAATAAAATATGCCCTTGTAATTCAAACAAATGCACATTTCTGGAAGAAAAGCCCAAAGTGCAATTGGCAAACTTCAGCACAAACTATTTTGTAAGTCACAGTAAATATAGCAACCATTAAGTTTGTAATATTTTGTAAACTTACAGTACCTCAGCAACCACTCAAATTAACACATACTGCTCTAGCGGCATTTTGTTCATCCAGCTGAGGTTTACAGTCTGTGCTACGTGGTTGAGATTTAGAAATACATGACATCTATGACAATATAATCTATATGAACAAAGTACAGTTGTGTACACTTACCATAAATGTAGATGTTAGAGTGTATTCACTGTTGCAGTCATCACCTGTGGGTTATCCCTGCTGTGGTAGCCCTCGGCCAGCCCGAATACCAGTGTCAATTTTTTTTGCGCCGGCTGCTGTTGCTTACTGCCTGACGTCAGTGCAATAAAGGCAGGCAGCTGATGCCACTATATCAGTTTCTTGCCCTAACCAGTCAGAGGCCCAAGTAAATATGATAAAGTGGTCCTGGTGACTAAAAGCCAACGTTAGAAACTTGCGTCTCCCTAAAGAAAGGGGATATAAGGGGGAAGGAGGGTGGGAAGCCAGAACTGCAACAGTGAATACACTCGAACATCTACATTTATGGTAAGTGTACACAACTGTACTATGTTCTTAGTGTTTCACTGTTGCAGTCATCACCTGTGGAAGGATTCCCAAAGCTGAGGAGAGGATTGGTAGGATTAGTGAGAGACAGAGGAATGGGTCAGCATGCCCTGCAGAACTGCAGAGGCAAACCCTGCCATAGGCTTAGGAAATAGAGGTAAGGTGGCAATGGTTGGTACAGGTATGGACAGAAGTCCAGGTGGCAGCTTCCAGGATGTCCCTGGTGGGAACTCCTCCGAGGAATGCTGTGGAAGTGGAGGCTGTGCTAGCGGAATGGGCTTGAATAAGATTTTAGGGGGGGGGGGTCCCATGCAGTCTGTAGCAGAAACAGATACAGTGAGAGCCATTTGGAAATGGGCTTCCTCTCTGCCCCTGGGCTAAAGCTGACAAGTAGTTGGTCTGTTTTCCTTAAGGGTTTAGTATGGTCCAGATAGTATCAGAGTTGTCTGTGCACGTCTAGTGAGTGAGTGCAGAATTCTTTCCCCATTGTTTTGAGGGTGAGGAAAGAAGGTGGGTAGATGTATGGCTGGGTTGAGAGTTATATTAGATACCACCCTAGGCATAAAGGAGGGATTAATCCTCATGGAGACTCTGTCTGCATGGAAGATGAAGGGCTCAAGTGCCTGAAGCTCTGAAACCCTTCTTGCTGAGTTGATAGCTAGGAGAAAAGCAGTCTTCCATGAGAGGTATCTTAATTCTGCTGAAGCAGCAGGTTCGAAGGGTGGAAAAGTTATTTTTCCAAAACATATTTCAGGTCCCAGGCTGGAGTGGGTGGCCTTCTGGGAGGTCTGATATTAGAGGCCCCTCTGATGAATTGTTTAATCAAAGGATGGGAGAATAGGGGCTTTTCTGTATAAAAATGAGCTGAAATGGCTGAGGCGTGGATTTTAATAGAGAAGGAGAGGCCACTATTAAGTAGCTCCGCTAGTTAGTCCAGGATAAGAGGGATGGAAGGTTGTGAGGTACTGCCCCCTCTGGACTAGCTCCAGGAGCAGAATCTTTTCCATTTTCCTGCGCAAGTTTTTCTGGTGCTGGGCCTGTGTGATAATGTCTAGGACCTGTTTGCTTAACAGGGGCCCCTTGTTTGCCTTTAGAGTATTAGCCATGCTGATAGTTTGAGAGTCTACAAGTCTGGGTGCAGCATCCACCCCCCCCCCCCAAACTGAGTTAAGAGGTCTGAGATCAGGGGATGCTGCCTGGGAGGCTGTATGGTCAGGCAGTGCAGTAAGGGGTACAATGTTGTCTGGGCCAATCTGTAGCAATAAGGATGGCCTTTGGTCTCTCCTCCCTTATTTTGATCAGCACCTTGAGAATAAGAGACAGAGGAGGGAATGCGTACACAGAGGCTGTTCCAGGGGAAGGTCAAGGCATCCACCTTCCACGCTAGGTGGTGATGCTCCCTGGTACAAAATTTTTTCAGCTGATGGTTGAGATGTGAAGCAAAGAGAATGACCTCCAGAGTTCCCCATCCAGAGTCCCCCATGCCAGAGTGATTTGTAAAAAGATTTTTCTGTGGAGCTGCCATTCGTGGGGTCCAGTAAGTTTCTGCTTAAGTGGTCTGCCAGGGTGTTGTTGATCTCTGGTAGGTATTGGGCTATCAGATGTAGTCCCATGGAAGAAGCTGTCATGGCTAGCCTGCACAGAGGGTAAGATTGGGCCCCTCCCTGTTTGCTGATGTACCACATTACTGTGGTGTTGTCTGTTTTGACAAGGAGAACCCCTGGCTTGAGATGGGGTTTGAAGGATGTCGGAGCCTTTTGCACTGCCACCATTTCCTTCTGGTTGATGTGTAAAGGAAGGTGCTGGGCATTCCAAACACTGTGGGTGCACCTGCCTTATAGGTAAGTGCCCCAAGCTATGTCTGAAGCGTTGGTGGCAATGGTCTGCCCAGTTGGGCGGAGGGTGAAGGAAAGACCCTTATTCTGGGCACAGGCCCCTGCCCACCAGAGAAACTCGGCCCTTATACAGGGGATCAGAGGTAGAGAGGTTTCTAGAGGTTGAGAGTGCTGAAACTAAAGGTTCTTTAGGTACCACTGAAGTTTTCTCATGTGAATCTTGGCCAGAGGAATTAGGATGCAAGATGCCATGTACCCCAAAGCTTCCAGGAACTTCCTCGCAGTGAGATGACTTCTGGAAACCAGCTGGGTAAAATAGAGAGGCAGGAAGCTCTGCTTTTCTGAGGATAGGAAGGCCATTTGGGATGCTGTGTCCAGCAGTGCTCCCAAGAAAATGATCTTCCTGGAAGGTGTTGGCCTTGATTTCTTCTCGTTGATGGTGTACCCTAAGGAGGTTAGGAGGGATTTGACAAAGAGGAGGACCTTGAGGAGCTTTTCTTTGCAGTCTGCCTAAATGAGGCAGTCGTCCAGATAAGGGTACATTTGTTTCCGTCTGCAAAAGGCTATGGCTGGGGCTAAGCATTTGGAAAATACCCTGGGAGCAGTAGATAAGCCAAAGGGTAGCGCAGAGAACAGAGTGTTGTGAGCCTCCTCTGAAGCGAAGCAATTTCCTGAAGGATTCCCATATGGGGATGTGAAGGTAGGCATCTTTTAGATCTAGGGTAACTAACCAGGTATTTTTGTCAGCATAGGCAGCAGCTGCTGCAAAGTTAGCATTTTGAATTTGGGGACCACCAGGAAGGTGCTCAGAATGGATAGATCGAGGATGGGGCGCCAAGTGCCCTCTTTTCTGGGAACAAGGAATAGTCTGGAATAAAGCCTTTGCCTGTTTGACCTGAGGGGACAAGTTCTACTGCCACTTGAGATACGACAGTTTGGAATGGTTTCAATGCCTCTGCTCACTGACTTGGAGGTAAGCCTGGGTACCCTCCTGGAAATGAGAGTTCGATGAAAGAGAATTTGTATCCCTGAAAAATTATCCTTAAGACTCACTGGTTCTTTGTTACAGAAGGCCAATTTTCTTTACAGAGGAGAGCCTTCCTCCTAGTTTTTGGTGAGTGAAGAGAGGGTAGAGGGAGTCAAGAGTTTTTGCCATAGAGGGATGGCTTAGAACTCCGTCTTTGTAGTGGAAGTGGTCCACTGTTTGGTTCTCTGCCATCCCTGTGATAGGAGTCTGGGAGGTCTGTCCCTATACGGCTTACCTTGCCCCCTGTCTACTAGGTGCATGAAAGGACCAGTGTTTTGAGGGAAAATTCCTGCTGAACGTAGGAGGTTGTACCTGAAGGAAATAGTTTACTGTTTGCATAGATTTTGCTTAGTCTTCCATTTTAAGCACACTCTTCTGCTTTTACTCCAAACAAGTGGTCCTTATCAAAGGGTGCATCAAGGAATTTAGATATGCATGGTTGAAGGAACAACCTCTCCCTGATCATGTCAAGTCTCCTAATGACAGATCCGAATACTGCTTGCCCTGTTTGAGGCTTCTAGGACGTCATTATCCAGAGTGCAACGAGTGTTTAGCCACTTGACACAAGTGGAGTGCAGTAAGTATAGTTGTGTACCATAAATGTAGATGTTAGAGTGCATTCACTGTTGCAGTCATCACACTTGGGTTATCTGCCTGCAGGTAGCCTTCAGTCGGCCCGAATACCAGAGACTTGGTATTTCTGCTTCAGTTGCTGCAGCTCCAGGACTGATGTCTGGTCGTCAGGGGCATAAAAACAGGCAGCCAACGCCATTAAATTCGTTTTTCTTGCCCCAAATGTCAGGAGCTAAGTTATGGTGGAAAAAACACCAGGAAAAAGTAAATACCAACAGTCCTGTAAAGGGTAAAGAGGGAGAGACAAGGGGGCTGGAAGGTGGGAAACCAGGACTGCAACACTGAATACACTCGAACATCTACATTTATGGTAAGTGGACACAACTGTACTATGTTCTTCGTCTTTCACTGTTGCAGTCATCATACTTGGGTTGATTACCAAAGCTGAAGAGTGGGTGGAGGCAGTCAAGAAGAGTTTGGGCTTGCTAGTATGCCCTGCAGGACCCGCCCTGGATTTGGAAAAGATAGGCAGGTGGTAATGCTTGGTGTAAGTGTGAACAGAACTTCAGGTAGCAGCTTCCAGAAAGTCCCTGGTAGGGACACCCCTGAGGAATGCTGTAGAGATGGAAGTTGCCCTAGTGGAATGCGTTCTGACCCCCTGAGGGGGTTGTTTCCCATGGGGTTTTAACAGAAATGAATACACTGTGCTAATCATTTGGAAATTGTTTTAGATATGGCCTTGCCCTTTGCCCTGGTGCAACACTGACTATTAACTGGTCAGACTTCCTGAAGGGCATAGAACTACCAAAGTAGAATCTGAATGGTCTGTGCACGTCTAGAGAGTGCAGGATTCTTTCCCCTTTATTTTGAGGACTAGGAAAGAAGGTTGGCAAATGGATAGCTTGGTTGACAGCTACACTGGACACCACTTTAGGCATAAAAGTAGGGTTACAGTCCTGAGGGAGACCCTGTCAGCATGAAAAATAATGAAGGGTTCCCACAGCCATAAGTGCTTGTAATTCACTCTTCTAGCTGAAGTAATGGCCAGAAGCAAGGCTGTTTTCCAAGAGAGGAATTTTAACTCTGCTGACACTGCAGGCTCAAAGTGTGTGTGTGTGTGTGTGTGTGGGGGGGGGGGGGGGGTGAGCTTTTCCAGTACAAAGTTAAGGTCCCAAGCGGGGGGGGGGGGCTCTCCTTGGTGGCCTTAAGTTGTTGGCCCCTCTCGGGAACTGTTCGATGAGAGGGTGAGAGAAGAGAGGTGGCTCAGTGTTGTAATGAGCCAAGATGGCAGAGGCATGGATCTTAATGGAAGAGAAGGATAGGCCTCTGTGGAGTAGATCTGCTAGGTAATCCAGGATTAGAGGTAAGGAGGGCAGTTCTGTGTCCGCTCCTTGAGACTGAATCCAGGAACAATACCTACTCCAGTTAGCATAGGATTTCCTTATACGGGGTTCTTCTGGCTTCAAGAATGACATCCAGCACCTGTTTGCTTAGGCTGGTCACAGGGGGAGAATTCAAGGAATAAGCCAGGCTGCAAGGTTCAGGGTTTGCAGCTGGGGATGCAAAATCTGTCCCTTCTGCTGAGTGAGGAGGGTTGGGATCTGGGGTAGGTGCCAAGGTGGCATTGGTGACAGGCTGCACAGAAGTGGGTACCAGTGCTGGCATGGCCAGTCTGGGGCAATCAGGATTGACTTTTGTCTGCCCGGTCTTATCTTGAGTAATATTCCTGAAAGAAGAGGCAGAGGGGAGAAAAGCACAGATTGAGAGGTTTACCCACTGGAAGGATAGGGCATCCACTTTCCAGGCCCTGCTGTGAGGTGTCCTGGCGCAGAATTTGCTGATCTGGTGATTGCAGGGGGAGGCAAAAAGGTCCACCTCCATGGTCTCCCCATTTCTGGGTTAGAAGGTTGAAAGTGCTGGGGTCTAACTGCCACTCATGTGAGTCTAGGAGATTTCTGCTTAAGTTGTCTGCCCTAGTGTTTTGTTTGCCTGGCAGGAATTGAGCTTGCAGATGAATATGCATGCCCAAGGTCATGTTCAACAGGGTCATGGCTAGCCTGCAGAGCGGGAAAGAGTGGGTTCTCCCCTGCTTGTTGATGTACCACATAACTGTGGTGTTGTCTGTTTTTATTAGCAGGGGTCATGGTGAGAGTAGGGATCTGAAAGCTGTCAGAGCGTGCTGAGCAGCTAGCATCTCTTTTTGGTTGATGTGCAGATGAATTTGACTTGGGCTCCAGTGTCCCTGAATGCACTTGTCATCCAGATGTGCCCCCCAGGCACAGTCTGATGCATCTGTGGTTAGGGTCCGGGCAGCAAGGGGTGTAAAAGGAAGTCCCTTGTTGTGGTTGCATGCTGCTGCCCACCAAAGAAACTCTGTCCTTAGACAAGGTATGATAGGTTCATAGGTAGGTACTATGCTATTGGCCCTAGGGCCTATATAAGCCTAGCCAAAAAGGTACCCTGGCTTTCGCTACCCAGGAAAATTATTTTCCTGTGCCACTGTCGAGCAGAGCCACAGAAGTGATCCCTGGGGTGAATTTCCTATTTCCCATCCAATCAACAAGATTTTTCTTGAAGAGTGCTAATGAGGAGCTTTGTACGATATAGATAGGTAGTTTGTTCCAGAGTATGGGAAGTCTCTGGGACAGGAATCTATCCCTCCAGCATGTTCTGTTTATTGTGGTGACAAGGTTTAGGTCCCTAGAGCATGTAGCTCGGAGGGATTGGGATTTCTTTAAGTGGAGCATGTCCAACAGCTCTGGGTTTGACATAGCTTTGCATGTTAGGCAGAGATCACCTCTGAGTAGGCGATATGCGATGGAGTAAAGCTGGAGATTTTTGAGACTGTCTGCATAGGGCATCTGTTTGAGGCAGGTAATCCTCTTTGTGAGGTATTTCTGTGGCCTTTCCAGTTGTTGTAGATGTCTTGTGAGGTACATACCAAAAGGGGCACTGTACTTTATAATGGATCTAATGAGTGACGAGTAGAGGGCCGCAATGACTTTTCTTGGATGAGAAACCTTTTGTGATGTGTGCCACATAGGAGGTTTTCCTGACTACTGTGGCAATGTGATCATCAAAGAAGAGACTATTGTCCGCCTGTGTCCCAAGGTCTCTTATCACACTTACAGTGTTAAGTTTTCTATAGCCTATGTGGTAGTTCATGGGTACAGAGTTTTTACCAAAGGGGATGACCATGCACTTTTTGGCACTGAGCTTGAGGCCATGGCTTTGACACCAGGCATCTGTCTCAGTGAGGCCGTTTTGTAGGATCCTAGTTTGCAGTCATCTGTGAACTTCATCAGCCAAAGACATTGTGTCAGCCTGAACTTCAGACAAGTAGAAACCAAACAGGAGAGGACCTAGGACTGATCCTTGTGGTACTCCACTTGTCACTGGTCTGAAGTCAGATTTGGAGTCCGCTACTTTCACAGTGTGGGTTCTGTCAGTGAGCCAGTTAGCAACCCATCTTGTGACATAGGGATTTATACCTAGTTAAGTGAGTATTGAAAACCCTGGCGAGATCAAGATAGGCTGTGTGAACCACCTTAACCTCGTCTACGGCTTTGGTGACTGCTTCAAAGAAGTCCATCAGCTTTAGCAGACTGTCTGCCTTTTACATACCTGAACTGGGTGGGGTCCAGAGTTTGGAGATGACCAATGTCTGTTTACAAGTTCCATGATGATACGTTCCATGGTCTTGCAGACCAGGCTCGTCAGGCTAATGAGATGGTAGTTCCAGGGGTCCGTGGTGGATCCACCTTTGTGGAGTGGGATAACAGTCGCTGTGCACCATTCAGTGGGCACAAAGCCTGAGGTGAGGCTATGATTGAACATGGTACTTAGGTGGGGTGCCAGTTCGTTCTGTAGTCCGTGTAGAATGCAGCCTGGGATGTTGTCAGGTCCCATGGAAGCGGTGTTCTTGGCTTTGGAGAGTGTGGTTTTTACCTGTGCAACTGTGATTACAGGAACTTTGCATTCTTCCAGTATAGAGATGGGCCCTTTAGGGGAGGGTGAAAGGGGGGTAAAGTTAACAATGAATCTGCCAGGATGTTGGCAATATCAGTTGGTTCTGTACATTTAGTGCCATTGTGCTTCAACTCGGAGCAGATCTGAGTGTTGCCATTGAAATTCTTGACATAGCTATAGAATGCTTTGTGGTTGTCTTTAGAACCAGTGGCGATTTTGTTTAAGTAACTAGCTTTGGAGGATTTTATGAGGGATCTCAGCTTCTTACTGAGACTGACCAGGGAGTTCCTCCAGTAATGGGATTTTACTCTCTTTTTCAACAGTTTCTTTCTTCTGTTGTAGAATTTGTTTATGGCAGGGGACCACCAGATTGGCTTCATTTTTTTGGAGGATAGCATCCTGGTTCTGTTAGGGATAGCACAATCCATGCACTTGTGTAAGTGCTTATAAAGGGCAATTGTGTAAGATTCAGCAGTCGTACTATTGTCCATCTGCATGGGTGTTGTGAAGTTTGTCACTTGTCTTAAGCATGAAGTTGGCTTTGGAGAATTTTTTTACAGTAGTTTCCCTAATAGGGGGTGGGGGCAGGATGTAGATGTCTAGGGTGATTATCTTGTGGTCAGATCTGACAAACGAAGAATTGACCTTTGGTGTGGAACACCAGTCACCTATGTTGGTAATGACCAGGTCTAGGATATTGCTGCCCCTGGTGGGGGTGTGGTAAGTTGATCCAAAGCGTTGGAATTTATGAATTCCAGAAAACATTGAGCAAAAGAATTGGTACAGGAGTCGTTTTCCCAATTAATGCTGGGGTAGTTGAAATAGCTCATTATTAGGGTGTTGGGTTGTACCCTAATATTTTCAAGTGCATCAAGAAATGAGGAGTGGGAATCCTGGGGCATGGTGGGGGATCTGTAGCAAGCTACAATTTGGATTGCGGTCTTGCCCAGAGTTAGTTGCACTTGGATAATCTCGGAAGCATTATGCTGAGCAACTAGCCTTGAGGTGTGGATATCCTTAATGGACACTCCTCCGCCTTTAGTGTTTCAGTCCAGGTTAGGTGGCCGAAAGGTGTGGTATGAATTATAGCCTGGTAATGCAGGGGTGCTTTCTGGTGCCTTGAACCAGGTCTCTGACACTGTGCAGATGTCGATGTTCTCCATTTTAAGGAGTGCCTTGAGTGAGTGCATTTTGAGGTTTAGACTTCTAGCATTAAGTAGCATTACCCTCAGATTTTGCTTGCTTGTACCTGCTACAGTGGTGAATTCTTCATTTGAACCTTGCCTAAAAAGGCACTATAGGTATGATGCTTTCCAGGTCCTGAGAATGCTGGCACCAAAGACTTAAGTACCATTGTTACCTCAAATGCAGTTTGGTATATGAAATTAGTAGAATGCAAGAGGCCATGGAACCCTAGAGCCTGCAGGATTTCCCTTGCGGATAGCTGGGTTCTGGTGGCCATTTGAGCGAAGTAGTCTCGTTAAGCTTGTTTTTCTGGAGTAAGGAATGCCATCTGAGATGCTGTGTCCAAGCTTCCTCCAAGGTATACAATCTTTGGACTGGGGATTAGTTTTGATTTCTTTTCGTTGATGGTGTATCCCAGTGAGATTAGAAGGTTCTTTACAAATGTCAGGTGCTGCAACAGCTTTTCCTGACTGTCTGCCTGAATAAAGCAATCATCCAAGTTATATTCGAATGTTTCTTGGTCTGCAATAGGCAATAGCTGGAGCCAGGCATTTTGTGAAGACTCTGGGAGCAGTGGATAAGCCAAAGGGAAGTGCAGAGAACTGATAATGCATAGATCCTGCCCTGAAATGTAGATATTTCCTGCATGATTCCCTGATTGGTATGAGCAGATAAGGCTTCTTTTAGGTCTAGGATGGCTAACCAGGCATCTCTGGACAGCATAGAAAGAAGCTGCTGAAGGCTGAGCATTTTGAATTTTGGTACCAGCAGGAAGGTGTTTAGAATGGAAAGATCTAGGATTGGGTGCCAAGTGCCCTCTTTTCGGAGTACCAGGAAAAGTCTGGAATAAAACCCTTGACCTATCTGTTCTGCAGGAACAGGCTGAATTGCCCTTATGGAGAGCAGGGATTGAACTTGGTTTTGTGCCTCTGCCCACTGGTTTGGAGGAAGGTCTGGGAACCCTTTTGGGGTTGGCAGTGTGTGGAAGTCAAATTTGTATCCCTGGGATACAATGTTGAGGATCCATTGGACTTTGGTGATGGAGGTCCAGTTTTTTTGAATGGTGGGCAAGTTTTCCTCCTAGGGCCATGAGCAATTGGGCAGAGGTGAGATGTCATTGTGAATTTTTTCCGTAAGGGGGTGGCTTAGCACTCCCTGTTTTAGAAGTGGAGATACTCCATTGGTTAGATCTCTGCATACAGAGACTGTAATCTGGGGGGGTCTGTTTCTCCTGGGTCTAGTTTGAGATGGCCTTGAGGGGGCTGGAAAGGAGCAATGTTTTGAGGGGCAATGCCTACTGAATCTTGGAGGCTGCACCTGCAAAAAATCTTTGACTGTCTGCATAAACAGCTTTTTCTTCCATCTTTTTTAGAACCTATTCTGCTTTGGTGCCAAATTGTCCTTATTCAAAGGAGCATCTAGTAATGTTGATTTGACATGGTCTGGCAAGGTCTGTTCCTTAAGCCAAGAATGCCTTCTCAGTTCAGAACCAGTGACTGCTGCCCTGCAAGATGCTTCTAGGGCGTCAAACCCACATTGCTTGCTGACTTGGCTTGCAGAATGCATATGCTCCTGTAATTCTTTATTTTCTGCACAGTCTGTAAAGGTAGATAATTTTTGGCTAATAAGTTCCATATGTTGCTGGTATTTCAGCATGTGAAACTGGCAATTCAATGCCCTAGTGGCGAGAGTTGCAGAGGTGTACACTTGTTTACCCCATCTGTCTAAAGCTCGGGAATCCCTGTCCAAAGGGGTGTGATTCTTAGCTGTAGTTGCTTTTATACCTTTAGGCCCTTGGGAAATGACCTCTTGGTCAGCAGAAGGATTTCTGAAAAGAAATTTGTGTGGGTCAGGGACATTGTAGTACCTGTCTGGTTTCCTTGGAGCAGGGGGTAAATTATCAGGAGTTAGACTGGATTCCAAAAAGACATCATCCACAACATCCAGAACTGGAGGGATAGCAAAAGGTCTATATTGTGGCTAATCTAAAAATTCTCTGAGTCTCTTTGGACAGAGGATAATCCTGGCATTCCCAGTAGAAATGCTCGTATGTAGGGTTTTACCAAAAGAAAATTCCTCTGGAGGGGAAGCAGAGGGAATGGATTCCTCTGCATCTGAATCTTCATAAGCAGATAAAGGCAAGTCTTCATATTCAGAAACCTCAGAGTTGGACTCTTGGGTCAGTTAAAGCTGCTGGAGACAGGTCTCTCTCTCAGAAGGGGAAGGCTGGCTTCTCCTAATCAGCATGATCAGATCTGCCATTTTAAGCATTTGAGATTGTGGCAAGGAAGCAGGTGCTTGAGTTTGAGTAGTCAGTTTTTTAGGTGTACCTCGTACTCTTGGCCTTAGAAACTCGGTAGTTTTAGACAGAACTGAAGATGCGAAAGAAGTCGGTTAGTGTCGAACATTGGTAATGCGAAGAACTTCCCAGAAGCCGGTGCCTGCACAGCGGCTCCAGACCCATCCAAGGTAGAGACATCCGCAGGTTCTGTAGTCAAAGAAGAGTCTTGTAGCGTACCGGACGCCGAACGGGTCTCAGTAGCAGTCTGTGAATCCATCAAAACAGGCATCAGGGGGGTGTGGAAGCACCTGAGTACCAGCAAAAGTACAGTTTTGTACCTACCATAAATGTAGATGTTCGAGTGTATACACTGCTGCAGTCATTACACTTGGGTTATCCTGCCGTCAGGCGGTTCCCCAGTCGTTCTGAGTTCCAAAGTCTTGGTCCAGCGTCTGTTGCTGCCGCCTCCTCCCTGACGTCAGTGTGACAGGGGTATGTAAGATGCAGCAGACGCCATTTTCTTCAGTTTTTCTTGCCCCAGATGTCAGGTGCCTCCAAAAGGTAGGCAATTCAAATTGCTAATAAAACATGTATAAGAAAAGCAAACAACAACTTTGTTACCAGCAAATACTCCCCATAAGTAGTAAAGGGTAGAAGACATAGGTACGTACCAACAAGTAAGAGGGGAAGGAGGGAGGGTAACCCGGACTGCAGCAGTGTATATACTCGAACATCTACATTTATGGTAGGTACAAAACTGTACTATGTTCATCGTGTTACACTGCTGCAGTCTTTACACTTGGGTAGAATCCCAAAGCTGAGGTAGGGTGGCTGGTTCTATAAGGCATTAGGTGTAGTTATAAGGCCCTGCAGCACAGCAGTGGCGAAGCCAGCTATGGATTTAGAGTATAAACGCAGATGGTAATGCTTGGTGAAGGTATGCACAGAACTCCATGTTGCTGCTTTCAAAATGTCCTTGGTAGGCACTCCTCTGAGGTAGGCAGTTGAAGTGGCTGTTGCCCTGGTGGAGTGAGATCTAATGCTGCTAGGTATAGGTTTCCCATAGTGTGTGTAGCAGAAATGTATGCAATTTCCTATCCATTTTGAAATGGTCTGTTTTGAAAAGGCTTTTCCCTGTGCTCCTGCAGCATATGCTACCAGTAATTGCTCAGATTTTCTGAAAGCTTCGGTTTTGTCCAAGTAGAAGCGTAACTGCCTGTGAATGTCCAAAGAATGCAGTAGTCTCTCCCCTTTATTCTGTGGTTTTGGATAAAAAGTTGGCAAGTGAACAGTTTGGTTTAGAGCCACACTTGAAACCACCTTTGGCATAAACGTAGGGTTAGTTCTTAAGGACACCCTGTCCTGGTGGAAAATGAGGAAAGGTTCCACTGCCATTAGTGCCTGTAATTCTGAAACTCTCTGAGCTGATGCTATTGCCAAGAGCAGAGCAGTCTTCTAAGAAATATATTTTTATTCTGCTGTGTTAGCTGGCTCAAAGGGAGGTAAAGTTAATTTTTCCAAAACAAAGTTGAGGTCCCAAGTTGGAGTAGGTGCTCTACGGGGCGGTCTTATGTTTTTACCCCCTCTGAGGTACTGTTTTAGCAATGGATTAGAGAAAATTGGAGGATCCGTGTTGTAATGAGCAGAGATGGCAGAGGCGTGGATCTTGATGGATGAAAGAGAGAGACCTTTTGTCCAGCATCTCAGTTAAATATTGTAGAATCTGAGGAATGATTGGGACAA
Source organism: Protopterus annectens (assembly GCF_019279795.1). Classification (NCBI taxonomy): domain Eukaryota; kingdom Metazoa; phylum Chordata; order Ceratodontiformes; family Protopteridae; genus Protopterus; species Protopterus annectens. Next base: position 616,831,927 of record NC_056733.1, read on the forward strand.
AAGGGTCAAGGCTGTGTGCCTGGTTCCATTTATCCAAATAGGCTTTCCTGGTACTAGGTCTTCTGGCCTCCAGAATGACATCCGTAACAGCTTTGGAGAGGCGCATTGCTTGCTTGACTAAGGAATTTTCTATGCATCTAGGTTTAAGGTCTTTAGCTGACTGTGAAGTATCTGATTATTGTGCTGGGTCAGCAAATGCGGGATTTGAGGCAATATCCAGGGTGGTTCTTGTGCTAAATTCTTTAAGATTGGGTACCAGTGCTGGTGTGGTCAGTCTGCAGCAATCAAAATCATCTTTGGCTCTTCTTGCCTGGCTTTTATGAGAACCTTTGGAAGGAGAGGTAGTGGAGGGAAAGCGTATACTTGTAGGTTTTTCCAGCTGAGAGGGCATCCGCTTTCCATGCTTGTGGATGGTAACTCCTTGTGCAGAATTTATGTAGCTGGCAGTTCATTGGGGATGCAAACAGATCTATGTTCCGGCTCCACCATTTTTGTGTTATCATTCTGAATATTTGTGGATTCAATTCCCATTTGTGGGGATCCATGATGTTTCTGCTTAAGTCGTCTGCCAGTGTGTTTTTCTCTCCTGGCAGGAATTGTGCTTGAAGATGAACTTGATAGTTTAGAGCTGTGTTCCACAAGGTCATGGCTTGTCTGCAGAGGGGGTAGGAGTGAGTGCCCCCTTGCTTGTTTATGTACCACATAACTGTGGTGTTGTCTGTTTTTAGTAATAGTTGTCCTCGATGCAGCATGTCCTTGAAAGCTATAAGGGCATTCTGTACAGCTAACATCTCTTTTTGATTGATGTGAAGATGCCTTTGTTCTGCGGGCCACTTGCCCTGAATACATTTTCCTGCCATGTGTGCTCCCCAGGCGTAATCTGATGCATCTGTTGTCAGTGTTTGCCTGGCTGTGGGTTGAGTAAAAGGCTGTCCCTTGTTGAGGTGATAAGCTTGAGCCCACCATCGAAACTCCTGTTGAAGGCAAGGAATTAGTGGTATAACGGTTTCCAAACTTTGACAATGTTGAGACCATACACTCTTTAGGTACCGTTGTAGTTTCCTCATATGCAGTCTGGCATATGGAATTAGTAGTATGCAAGATGCCATGTGACCCAAGGCCTGCAGAATTTTTCTTGCAGGGAGTTGGGTTTTTGTTGCCGTCAATTGAAAGTATTGAGTCCGTTGTCCTTGCTTGTCTGGCATGAGATAAGCCATCTGGGCCGTTGTTTTCAAGCTGGCACCCAGGAATATTATCTCTTGTGTGGGCACTAGTTTTGATTTCTTTTCGTTTACTGTGTACCCCAGGCAACTTAACTGTTTTACAAATGCCAGATGCTCTAGAAGATTGTCCTTGCTCGCTGCTTGAATCAGGCAGTCGTCCAGGTACGGATAAATCTGAATTCCTTTCTCTCTGCAAAATGCAATTACTGGTGCCAGGCACTTTGTAAAGACCCTGGGTGCAGTAGATAAGCCAAAGGGCATTGCAGAGAATTGATAGTGCATTGAACCTGCTATGAATCTGAGGTATCTTCTGCAGTTTTGTCTGATAGGGACATGCAGGTATGCCTCCTTGAGGTCCAAAGACACGAGCCAAGCTTTCTTGCCCAGCATGGGAAGAAGCTGTAGTGTTAACATTTTGAATTTCGGAACATCCAGGTAAGTGTTTAGAGAAGAAAGATCCAGAATGGGCCTCCAGGCTTTGTCCTTTCTGGGAACCAGAAAGAGTCTTGAATAAAATCCTTGTCCTTGCTCTTAAGGTGGTACCTGTTGAATAGTTCTCATTTCCATGAGTGCTGTAATCTGTTTTTGAGCCTCTGCCCATTGATTTGGTGGCAGATTTGGCATTCCTTTTAACCTTGGCAGAGTGTGAAAGTGGAACCTGTAACCTTGAGATACAATGCTGATAACCCATTTGTCTTTGGTGATCCAATGCCAATTGTGATAGAAAAGTGTTAGTTTTCCTCACAAGGGGGCTGCCAACAGAGAGTTGTTTGGCAATGGGAAGTCATTGAGGCCGCTTTTTATATGGTTGGGGCCTGTCTTTCCCTTCTTTCTGGCCTGGTGCACCCCATTGCCGAGGCCTGTAAGGACCTTGTGGTTGACCTCTACCTTTCGGACGTCTGTATCTGCCTCTTTGAGGCCTGTCTGTAGCCGGAAAGGACCAATTCTTTGTTGGCCAATTTCTGCTAAATCTTGGTGGCTGAACCTGTAAGAAATCCTTTACCGTTTGCATAGATTTTGCCTTATCCTCCATTTTCTTTAATACCTCTTCTGCCTTGACTCCAAATAACACATCCTGCTGTAAAGGTGCATCCAATAATTTTGCTTTAACATGATCTGGTAATGTATGTTCTTTTAACCAAGCCAGCGTTCTAATGACAGAGCCTGTAACTGCTGCTCTACAGGAGGCCTCTAAAGAATCAAAACCACATTGCAAAGTATGCTTTCCCACTTGTTCAGCTGCATGCAATAAATCCTGCATTTCTTTAAAATTAGGAGGATCTGAATCTGGAAGCTTTTTTTGTTTTAACTGAGACATCAAAAATTGCTATTTTAGCATGTGAAACTGGCAATTTAAGGCTCTCATTGCTAAGGTTGCAGACGTATATGCTTTCCTTCCCCATCTGTCTAGTGCTCTGGAATCTCTGTCAGAGGGAACTGGGTTTTTTGCTGATGAGGCCTTAATCCCTTTGGGTCCCTGAGAAATAGTTTCAGGGTCAGCAGCAGGGCTTTTATACAAAAATTTGAGAGAGTCAGGGACTCTGTAATATCTATCGGGTTTAACAGGGGCTGGAGGTAAGGAGTCAGGGTTTAAGCTGGATTCAGTGTAGACATCATCCACAATATTTAACACTGGCGGAATAGCAAGGGGTCTGTGTTGAGGCAATAAAAGGAAGTCTCTGAGCCTTTTCTTGGATTCTGAGTAATCCTGGCCTTCCCAATGAAAATGCTCCCTCATGGTATGTAAGGTCTCCCCAAAGGAGTAGTCCTCAGGCGGAGAGGCTGATGGAATTGATTCCTCAGCATCAGAATCCTCATAAGGGGGTAAGGAATATCCTAGGTCTGAGGATGAATCTGAAGAAATGGACACCTGGTCGGAAGATTCATAGTCTGCATCTTGTCTGCGCCTTTTATCAGGAGGGGGATGGGACCCCCTGATCAGGGTGATTAGGTCTTCTGCCATTTTGAGCATTTGTTTCTTAGGCATGGAAGCCTGTCCTGGAGAATGCTGTATCTGTTTCTTTGTTTTTAAGGGAGACTTAGACTTAGTAGAGGGTTTAATGGTTAACTGGGTAGGCCTGAAGACATCCTGAGGCTGAAGATTGCTCAGCTACTTCGGTTCCCTCAGATGGGTTTCGGTAGGCTGAAAATATGTAGTGTCCAAAGGCCCAGCCAGCACCACGTGGGAGTCGGATGTGGTGTGTGGTTCTGTGGAATCGGTCGTCAGGGGCTGCGTGGGCACCTCGCTGAAAACTGGAGAACTGGCCACCGGCCCAGAAGAGGCCTCGTCATCAGTTTTGGGCCTTGGATGCCTGTCCTTGTTTTTGCGCTTTTTATGTAATCCTGTCGTCGGGAGTTCCGACGGCATGGTGTAATTGAATTTTCTGCAAAAATAATGTCGGGCAAAATCAAACAGACGTTTAATAGTGCGCTTGTTAAACCTAGCACAAAACCGATGACCAGTGACGTTGTGGTCTGGGCCTAGGCATGGAATACAATAGGAGTGGAAATCCTTATGAGGTATTTGCTTCCCATATGAAATACAGTTAATAACTTTTACTGACATTGGTCTGAAGCAAGAAAAAGTTTCCCCAATGGGGTACTTAGCTTTGTAGAAGACTTCGGTTCTGGATTCGGAATGAAAATCTCAGGAGTCGGCCGACCGGCACTTGCAAACTGCTTCTGCTTCGGGCACCACGCGGCAAGAAAGACTGAAGAAAATGGCGTCTGCTGCATCTTATATACCCCTGTCGCACTGACGTCAGGGAGGAGGCGATAGCAACCGACGCCGGACCAAGACTTTGGAACTCAGGCCGACTGGGGAACCAACTGATGGCAGGATAACCCAAGTGTAATGACTGCCGCAGTGTAACACGATGAACATCTGGCAACTAGCTTAACGGAAGCGTCATCGGTAGTTTTGGACTTGTGCGGTCTGTCTCTGTCTTTATCCTTATGTTTTTTCGGAAGATCGATGGTCAGATGGCTTACCGAAACCATTTTGGAATACGGAAAGCGAAAGTATTTAGCGACAATAAGGACCAGACAACGAATAGTTCGGGCGTTGAACAAAGCACAAAACCAACAGCGAGGAACGCCTTGGTCTGGGCCTAAATAGGTGATGCAGTAAGAATGGAAATCTCGGTGTGGTATTTGCTTTCCACGGGCAAGACAACTGTTAACTTTTTCTGACATCGGTTAGAGCAAGAAAAAAGGATCCCCAACAGGGTACTTAGCTTTAAAAGACTTCAGGATGATTCAGTTCAGAAACAAAACCTCAGGAAGTGGCGACCGGCACTCATGCGAACTGCTCCTGCTTCGGACTCCTCAGCAAGAAAGACTGGTGCAATGGCGTCGGCTGCCTGTTTTTATACCCCTGACGTCAGTCCTGGAACTACAGCAACCAACGCAGAAATACCAAGTCTCTGGTATTCGGGCCGACTTGAGGGCTACGTGTAGGCAGATAACCCAAGTGTGATGACTGCCAACAATGAAACACGAAGAACATCTGCAAACTCTTTCAAACTGGCACAGTCAGGAAAGGTTGAAATCTTTTGTTTTAATGGTTCCAAAGTGTGCTGTCGATATGTTAACATGTGGAACAGACAGTTGAGTGGTCTGAAAGCCAAGGGTGCACAGGTGTACACTTTTTTTTACCCCATCTGTCCAGAGCTCTGGAGTCCTTGTCAGAAGGAATAGGATTCATTGCAGAACTAGCCTTAGCTCCTTTTGTTCCCTGTGTAATGACCTCCAGGTCTGCAGCAGGATTTCTGTACAGGTATTTGAGAATCCAGTACTAAAATACCAGTCAGGTTTTCTGGGAGCAGGTGGGAGGGCGTCAGGAGTTAAGCTGGATTCATGGAAGACATTACCAACCACCTATAAGATTGAAGGGATGGCCAAGGGTCTGTGTTGGGGCAGGTCTAGAAACAGTCTTTTCTTAGACTGAGGGAAGTCCTGGGATTCCCAATGGAAATGCTCCCTGAGGGTGTGAAGGGTTTCCCCAAAGGAAAGATCTTCTGGTGGGGTGGCAGAAGGAATGGATTCCTCTGCATCTGAATCCTCATAAGCAGTCAGAGGTTGTTCCTCTTCAAAATCTGAATAATCAGACTACTCAGAATTCTGTTCAGTCAGTATTTCAGGAGAAAAATCTTTTTTCCTTTTAGAAGGTGTGGCCTGACCACCCCTGATAAGGGTGATGAGATCCTCCGCCATTTTAAGCATTTGAGCTTGGGTGGCTAGAGGTAGTTTTCCTAGGAGTGGCCTTGGCCTAAGAGTATCCATTGGTCTGAGAGAAACTGTAGTCGAAGATTTGGTAGTGTGAAAAACCTCCTCGGAAGCTGGTGCCTGTGTCAAAAAATGAAGAAGATTTCTGCGGCATACCAGACTCCGAAAGGGTCTCAGTAGAGGAGGCCTGCTAAGGTATCGAATCAGGGGCTGCGAAGGCACCTCACTGAATTCCGGAGAACTGACGACCTGCTTAGCAGTAGTTGTCGGAAGGCTTAGCCTTGTGTGGTCTATATCTTTATCCTTATGTTTTTTCGGAATGTCTACGGATTGTTGGCTGACAGACGCCATTTCGGAATACAAAGGTGGAAGACTAATACCTGGCTACAATAAGAGCTCTACGACGAATTGTTCTCGCATTAAAGAGGGCACAGAAATGGCAACAGGGGACGTCGTGGTCTGGGCCTAAACAAGTTACGCAGTATGAATGAAAATCTTGGTGTGGTATTTGCTTTCCACAGGCACAACTGTTAACTTTTTTGGACATCGGTTAGTGCAAGAAAAAAGTATCCCAATGGGGGTACTTGGCTTTAGACGTTTTCAGCTGTAATTCAAACACTGGTAGCAACCGACCAGCACACTTGCGAACTGCTTCTGCTATGGGCTCCATGGCAAGAAAGACTGATGTAATGGTGTCGGCGGCCTTCCTTTACAGCACTGACAACCTGATGTCAGGCAGCAAGCTACAGCAGCCGACACAGAAAAACATTGCCTCTGGTATTCGGGCCGTCCAAGGGCTACCACAGAAGGGATAACCCACAGATGACTGCAACAGTGAAACACGAAGAACATTTAACCTTTACTTTTACAAGGCAGAGATCAAATAGCAACAGCTGAATTTGCCATTGTGCAAGCTTTAAGATGTATTTTACAGGTGTGTGTCACTTATCGTCCTTCTGCACATCAGACTACATTCATGTCTGTACTGTACTAAGTGGACGTAAATGCGGTCAGATGTTGTGTAGGACGTTAAGCAAAGCAAAATGTAAAAAATACGGTGTTCGCTTAACATCTGCGCCACTTAACGTTCTATGGGATAAAACCTATCCTGGAAATTAAATGGCACATATCTGTAATACTTTGGAACATAGGTCTGAAATTAATGCAGATATGAATGAGCAATATTTGATGCCTACAGGCATCAGAAGGATGTAACTGCAAAATCATCTAGCAGTGTCACCCATATGTAATGAGTTAATGACAGAACTAAGCCCTTTATCCTATTCTTGGCAGCTAGCCTACAGACAACACAAGAGGCCCTTGGGAAAGGATATGGAGAAGACAGGAAATCTCACCCTCAGTCTTTGCACAAATGTGGCAAAATCGATGAGGAAACATTCTTATTAAGGAGATTGATGGGTTACTGCAGGTGAGGGAACTGAAGTGGCAGTTATGCCCGAGAGCTGAATTTTTTTCCAGCTCTGAATGACACCCTGAATTTGAAATGTGCTATTAAATTGTTTCAATGACAGTTCTTTTAATACATTCTCATACACTTTCATTGACAGGACTGTTATATAGGTTGTTCCAGCACTTAATATATTCTGTCAATTGTGATTTTATTGGCTTGTGTGGAGTTCTGCATACTAAGTTTTCTTTTACTAAACAGTGACATTTATTGGTAGTTGACATGTTATTATTCAATTCGCATTACTGTACAGTTATACTTTTGAATTTGAAATGCTCTCAAATGGCTTCAATGACAGTTTTTTTTAATACATTCTCATACACTTTCATTGACAGGACTGTTGTACAGTTTGTTCCAACACTTAATAGTTAATATATTCTGTCCAGTGTGATTTTATTGGCTTGTGTTAAGTGGAGTTACGCATATTAAGTTTTGTTTTACTAAACAGGGACATTCATTGGTGGATGACACCTTATTATTCATGCTGCATTTTTGTACAGTTATATTTTGAATGCATTGGCCTGTTCTTTAGTCCATCGAACCACCAGGCCATGGAGCAGTACCAGGCCGTGGAGCACTTGGAACCGAGCAGTCAGGTAATTTAAGTGAATGCCTATACGTGTGTATGTGTGTCTGTGTATGAGTGAATGCGTGCATGAAAGCAAAGAGTGTGTGTGTGAGAGATCAGGAGAGTGAGAGTGATGTGTGAATGAATTCAGGAATGAATGAAGTGGCTGTGTGTGTGTGTGAGATCGGAACAGAGCGATGTGTGAATGAATCCAGGTATGACTGAAGTAGTGACTGCGTGTATGTTTGAAATCGGAAGAGTGAGAGCAATGTGTGAATGAATATGTGAATGAATGAAGAAGTGGCTGTGTATATGTGAGATCGGAACAGTGAGAGCGATGTGTGAATGAATGCAGGTATGAATGAGGAAATGACCGTGTTAACGTGTGAGATTGGAAGAGTGAGGGGGATGTATGAATGAATAAGTGGCTGTGTGTGTATATGTGAGATTGGGAGAGTGAGCGATGTGTGAATGAATACAGGTATGAATGAGGAAGTGGCTGTGTGCGTGTGTGTGAGATCGGGAGAGTCAGAGCGACGTGCGAGATCGGGAGAGTCATAGCGATGTGTGAATGAATGAATGCAGGTATGAATGAGCATGTGACCAAGTGTTTCACTGGGAGAGAGTAAGTGTGATATGTGAATGAATGCAGGTATGAATGAGGAAGTGACTGTGTGAGAGATCGGAAAAGAGTGAGAGCGATGTGTGTGAGTGAACACATGCATGAATGCAAAAGAGATTGTGCGAGTGTGTGTGTGGTATGGATGAAAGGTACACAAACCTCACTGCTGCTGCAGAGATCACTCTCTCTTCACTCCCCCTCCCCTCTCAGTCACACACACACATCTTAACCTCTTACTTGGATCAAAAAAGCTGGACAAAACCAAAAATAATGGGGGTGACAAAGGCCCAAAATAGGGACTCTTAACTGCTGCTCTTACAAACTTTGAAAGTTGATAGAAATACAGATTTTGCATTGGCATGAATTTTCTGAAGGGTATGGAGTATGAAACTCCACTGTCATTTTTTGTCTTCAGCCTCAATGATCTGCCAGTGAGTTGCCAGAAAACAATTTTGAGAATAAGACCAAAAATATGAGGCAAAAATCTGTACAGTTGAGAGGTATGCTACACAGAGCCAAATAACAGGGACAGATGTTAAACATTGCTCTTATAAACAAAATCAGTAAGGCTGCCATTAGGTTTACTTACCTCTCAACCATAGAAGATCAATGTTATGCTGTTAAGCAGATAGTACACTTTTCTGGTAATTTTTCTGGTAATTATTGCCAACTGTCTTTTTATTGTACTTTGGAGCTTTTTTACCCGGGTCTGGCCTCCTCACTAAATAAATAAATGGCCTCCTCATTATAAAAATGTCAAATAAATAAATGGCCTCATTAAACAAATGTCAAATAAATAAATATAAATAAATATCTACCTACTTTATTATGCATGCCGCGAGATGGCCGGTCCATGGAAAATTCTCACATAGATACCGGTCCTTTGTGCAAAAAAGGTTGGAGACCACTGCTTTAGTCTGATGAAGTTCCAGTACAATAAAGGAACAAAAGCCAATCATACAAGCGTGGGGTTTTGTTCATTTTTTATTTTTATATTTTTTTTAGTAGCAGAAGTTTATTGATTCTCTTCTGGTGTTTTTCCGTCTGTGTATAATAATAATTCTTAAGTAGCTGCTACCTGGGTAGCCTCTATAACCCACAGGAGAAAAATAAGCAAGAGGTGTGAGAATGAATCCAGAAGTCAGTTTACCCTCATCTGTTTCACTGGCTAACTACCCTATGGAAGGTCAGATCCAAGAATCCAAGTTACCAGCTAGTGCGGTGTAAGCAGCCAATACAAAAAGCAGAACAGTCTGAAATGCATCACAAGTCAGAATAAACTCATGCCCTGAAAAGCAAAAGCTGATACTCAGAGCCCTGAAGATGGGAATTTTAGCCAGCTGCCAAAAACAGTGACCGCTTTGATTCAGTGCTGGCTAAATGGCCATTCTTACATAAGAAAAATGGGACATTCTGAAACTGAAACCCATAGCAACTCAAAGGAGGAAAGAGAATGCAATCAATCCTGTACACAATTATACTGAGACAGAAGCCACCCAGGACAGTCACCATGCTGGGAGGAGCTGGGACTCCCTAGAATGAGCATTATCCCTCCTACATGAAACTCAGCAGTTCCCCAGGGTCTAAGATGTTCTCTAAAAGGTGAAGAAAAGATTTCACTGCAAAGAAATTCACTCCCAGGAGAACCATGTTATAAAGCTAAAGCCTCCAGAATCAGGCATTCATGGCTCCCTGGACACTCAGGTTGATAACCTTACATTCAACCATCATGTAAGCAGCAGTGGTCAGAAAAGCCTTTTACTTGGTTCATCTCACAAGTAAAGGGATTGCATCAAGGAAAAAGGAGGTTATTACCTTTCTATACTCTTCCCTTATTAGACCAATAATAGAGTACAATGCCTCATTTGGTATGTACTTCTCCAAACATCTGCACCAACTGGAAACGCCACTGAAATATCTCACAAAGAGAATCCATGGGCTCTAACACCTGTCCTATGCAGACAGGCTCAAATCACTATCACTGGTTTGGTATCGTATAGATTTGCTCAGGGGTGATCTGTGTCTCGCCTACAAGGCAATCTTAGACCCTGCCCTACTAGAGATGTTCCATATCCATAAGTCTAACTACTCATGCATTACCTACTAGAAAGGCCGGAATCTAAAATGCATCAACAACAAAACCTGCTGGAGAGAAGTTTGCCTCCCAGAGGCTGCCTAGTCTATAGAACAGACCTCCCAAACATGTCAGAGCACCTCACTGACCCTCAAAGCGCAACCTTGATGAGTGGATGGGAAACCACAAATCTATCCCAGGGGTTCCACCTGTGTCCCTTATTGACAGGGGCAACAGGTGCTGATTGAGGTTTCTTTTTGGGGATAAACTCTTGGCTAGGCTTGTAAGGGACACAGGGCCATTAGCCTAGCAACCTATGATCCCACACTTTTAGTGAGGAACAAGATCTGCCTAGAACAAAGAAAGCTTTCAAAGGGAGATGTACAAAGTTCACTCTAAGGGGATTAAAGGCCCAACAGCACAGCGCACTCAACCCTCCCAAATTGTTAGACAACCAGTGGCCTTTCAACAGTGGTTAGATGCCCAAGACAGAGCAGGCTTGTCTAATACCACAGTCCCTGTTACCAGCCCAGCCTGAGTAGCTCCCCTCCCCAGATGTCAGGTCCAACTCAAACCTTGAATGGTGCCAAGTCACACAAATTTACACAAAATGCATTGCCAGTTAAGTGCATTGCCAGCACATGGCCAGTGATGCAATTTTGAGCAATACAGCCAGTGTTAGGCCAAAGAGGGCAAGTCAGGGTCTCTGGAATGTGAGTACCCAACACTGAGTGTGCAAATGCCATATCATTAAATACTAACAGCTAAATGCTTATGTCTGGGGGGGGGGTCACAGTAATTGCTGGTCTTAAAGCAGACTAGCCACAGGCTAGACATGAAAACAGTCCTCAGTGATTCATCTGAAAGACACTGAAGACAGACAGTATTAAAGCCTGCATACATTCTTGGAACCCTGATCTGGCCAGCTCTACTAAATCCAAGCCTGGAAAACCCATTGATCTCTGTTCTTGGGTGGGGAGCTTCCAAGCTGGAGCAGACACAGGCAAACATTTGAAGAGTACAATCAGCAATGAATGCAGGAGGGGAATCTGCTGAAGACACTTTCAAAAGCACAATAACAATATTCACAATGAAGATCAAGAATTTGGAAATTCAGAAAGGATGTCAAAAAGAACCCCCCCCCCCCCCAAAATGGAAGGGTTAATGGAAAAAGACAAAGGTTACAATTCACAAATTTAAGGACAGGAAAAACATGTATAAAAAACAAAGGTGGGTGTAGACAACCCAGCAAAACAGAAGCTGCCCACAGTGAGGGTGGGGGAGCATAAAACAGATTAAAAGTAAGTGTGATCAACCTACACTGATGATTCTGAATTTCTTTACAAAGTCAGAAATCTTGCCACTTAGCCTATGGTCATTGCGAACCTGATAAAACTTCTTCAGGAGCAGTGTACAGCACATTGTACAATGGAGGAGGTGCAGCAGAGGCCTAGGAGAATGTTAGCTGCCCAAGCTTGTGCACAGAGTGGGAAGTCCTGTCAGTAAGGACGGCTAATGCTTCCTAGCTTTTTACCATTCTTTTGAAATCCCATCAAAAACCCAAACCAAATCATTCTTATAGAAATCATAACAGTTTTAGAGGTCGCCACAATGCAACTCATGGAGTTATAACTGGTCAGTTTTAAACTCAATTACTTCCATTTCATTAACAGATAAAATATTGTGTCTGCTTCAAATGTTTTTTGTATGCACTAGGTTTTTGTTTTTCCCATTGCTGTTGAGTTACTATACATAAACTGTGCGTGGGGGGACTTGTTCTCAACATGGGTGTCACAGGGGGCTATCCACTTGCAAAAAACAACCATTTAAGTGCCAGTAGGTGATGCTTCCAGATGTGGTAAAAATTTATGGTACACCAGTTGGCACATTGTACAATTCAGAAGAAATATCTGCAGAAGCTGCAGTTCAAAGTGGGTAAGAGTAGACTTCAATTAAAAATACACCAAACAAGGGCAGGGTGTCTTACTGAAGGCTTGAGATGAAAAGTACAGTACAAAAAGACCTTACAAACCCTCACAGCAGTCGCACAAAAATCTACACAAGAAAGTCTGATACAGTTAAACTTATCAAGGCAGGAGATTAAAAAAACCCACAAAGGAAACACTAAGAACAGGTCTCCTGGGAGGTCTAATGTGAAGCACACCTTTAAGAAACTGTTTGGGCTCAAATCTGGAAGCTAAAGGTGGTGAAAGTGAAAGGGGCAGAGACAGCAGACAAATGTGCTAAACCAGCACTGCACAATTCATACAGATATGAAAGAACCAAAAGGTGGATCCACCATAAGCGGGTACAGGTTTCTAGCAAGACACCAAATAGAAAAACCTCCTCTATTTGGACAAGTAAGATTTCCTCGCACTGGGTTTCCTGGTTCCTGCAGGACTTGAAAGACTTCCTCAGAATAAAGGTTTCTGAAAGGAATCATGGTTCTATCACCCAAAGGGTTAGTTGAGTTTCCAGGTGTGGGTGGATGATAGAGCCCTTGTTCTGTGTGAGCCCTCATATGAAATCTGCCTTCCACACTCGGACTTCCCTTTCTTGAATGACAAACCTTCAGCCAAGAGAAAACAGGAAAAGATAAAAGGTTCCCCAACAGGGTTCTTATCTTCATTGAAGAAAAAATATTCTGGCAGCAGAGCGACGTCTGGGACTGGCAATCTGGCGGCAAAGAGGTTCTGAGAATGGTATGCGCGTATGTCACTTTCAAGGCCTATGTTTGACAGCAACCGATGTCAGACTACCATGCACCTCACGGTAGTAAAAGACTTTGGTATACTGGCAGACATCGGGTTGCTTTGGCAGGCATCTCGCTCATGTAAAGAATACTGGAACATAGTAGAACATCCTTGGACATTGGCAAACAACAATTGCAGAAGTCAAGCTGTTAGCCTTAGAGAATGAAGGTCTTAATGTGGTTTATATAGATAGTGAGATAGTAGCATCCTGAAAGCACACTGTCAGACAAATTTGAGGAAGGGAAATAAAAATTACTTGCCTACAAAAATTTGGTATTTGTTAACCTCTGAAAATTAAAATGCTGTACATGCTCAGTGTGGAGCAGATAAAACTGACATACTATCTTTGTATCGCCCCCTTACAAGAAATTGGACAGGGTAAGAAAAAAAATGCATCAGTGTATATACTACTGGTCCCGAAGACATTCCTCTACAAAAAGATATAAAGGGTACGTTAATGGAGTAAATTCTCCAGGAAGATAAACTTATGTCAAGTACACAACATTCATATCTACCTAAGGAGAAGTCGATCAAACTTCTATTATAGACTCCCTCACCTCACAAACTTTCTGGGTGACCACTTTACAGGAATATAAGAAGTTATGTACTCACCATAACGTTCCATCTGAGTAGGTATCTTCATTTGTCTGCAACCTTTGGGATACAGATCCGATCTCTGATCCGAGACGGCAACTTCTATCACAGCATAGATCTGAGCTCCTAGCTCCTCCCTTTACCCATAATCCCCTGCCAACCCTGACTGACCTCAGATCAAGTTTGCCCCATAGCACAGCTAGTACTGTGTCCCAGAGGGAACTAATCTAAAGAACCCTAAGTAGGATCATTTTGGTCAGGGGGAAGGAGGGGGGGATGGCTGCAGACAAATGAAGATACCTACTCAGATAGAACGTTATGGTGAGTACATAACTTCTTAATCTGAAGTAGGACTTCATTTGTCAGCAACCTTTGGGACAGAGTCCCCAGCTACCTAAATCTTGGGTGGCCTTCATGGAAGGATATTCCGGAGCACTGCAGAGCCAAACGACGCCCTACCTCGGGAGACAATATCTACTTTGTAGTGGCTGATAAAGGTATGAGACGAAGCCCAAGTGGCTGTGGAACAAATGTCATCCAGAGAAATTCTAGCCTTGAAAGCAGCCGATGTAGCAATGGCCCTCGTAGAATGAGCACGGACTCCCTGAGGTGCAGGCCTTCCCGAGCTCTGATATGCTAAGAGAATACAATTAGATATCCATCGGGAGAGGGTAACCTTAGAAACCGCCTTACCGAAGTTGTTTTTGGCAAAGGAGACAAACAACCGATCGGATTGCCTATGACCAGTAGTTTGAGGAGTATAAAAACGTAGTTGTCTGTGCACGTCTAAAGAGTGCAGCTTATACTCTCCTTTGTTTTGATAGTTGGGGAAGAATACTGGAAGATTAATAGATTGATTGAGGTTAGCTTCCGATGATACCTTAGGTAGGAAAGACGGATTGATCCTGAGGTGAACTCTGTCTGGGTGGAAGACCAAATACGGTGGTTTGACACAGAGAGCCTGGAGTTCCGAGACCCTCTTGGCTGAAGTTATGGCCACCAAAAAGGCCGTTTTCCAAGAGAGGTATTTAAGATCAACAGTGGCCGCCGGCTCAAAAAGGGGGCTAGTCAAGGTCTGTAAAACTAGGGATAAATCCCATGGGGGTACCACCTCCTTGCCCAGGGGCCTGAGAAAGAAGGTACCCTTAAGGAAGGTCTTACACAGTTTGGAAGTAATAAGCGGCCCTGATTCCTGACCTACATGGTAGTGTGAAATTGCTGCAAGTTGCACTTTGACCGTGGAAAAACTATCCCCTTGGTGAAAGAGAGAAGATAGAAAATCTAGAACCAATGCTACCGGCGCCGTGAAAGGATCTAACTGACGGTGTTCCGCCCAAATGGAAAAACATTTCCATTTGCTCCGATAGACCCTTCTGGTGGAGGGCTTGTGAACTGCTACTAGGATGGCTTTGACTGGAGATGAAATTCCGGGAGTCCTTATCAGGAGTGGAACTGGAGCAACCAAGCAGTCAGCTTTAGGTTGGCCAGGTTCGGGGCTGGAAGACCCAGGGGGTGTGAAATGAGATCCGGAAGGGGATCCAACATTCAGGGCGGATGAATCAGGTGAGACCATAGGTAAGGGAACCACGTCTGACAAGGCCAGAATGGGGGCAATGAGGATCATTTTGCTCCCCAACTGACTGGCTTTCTGCAATAGTTTCAACATCAGGGGCAGAGGCGGGTAAGCATAAAGCAGACCGGGAGGCCAAGCATGAACTAGAGAGTCTCTCGGGGACTCCCCCGGAGGGGGGATCAGAGCAAAGTAATCGTTGCATTTGGTATTTGAGTGAGAGGCAAAAAGATTGCAACAAGATCGCCCCCATCTGGCAAATATTTGCTCTGCCACTAGAGGATTGAGAGACCACTCGTAAGGAGTCAGGATGGTATGACTGAGCCTGTCCGCTAATATGTTGGACCTTCCCGGAATGTGCGTTGCGATGAGAAAGCGGTTGGTGGATATCGCCCATTCCCACACTCTCACGGCCTCGCAGCAGAGTGCGTAAGACCTGGTTCCCCCCTGTTTGTTGATGTACCAGACGACTGACATGTTGTCCGTCTGTACTGCAATCGTCCCCACCGGAAGAGGGTTGTGAAGCGCTTGCAACGTCAAAAGCACTGCCCTCATCTCCAGGATGTTGATATGCAAAGAGGTCTATGTTGTTCCACATGCCTTGGACTGTTCTGCCCGAATAGTGCCCCCCCAGGCGAGAAACGTCCGTGGTCACTGTGGCGACTGGCGGAGGCAGCAAGAAGGGGCATCCCGTGTGGAGATTGGAGGACTGGAGCCACCACACGAGCGACCTTCTGCAAACCTTGCTTAGGGAGATGGGATGAGACAGGGGATTGCGATATAGGGACCATTGTACCTGGAGGGTCCATTGTATGACCCTCATATTCAACCGGGCCAATGGCAGCAGCGGAATTGCTACCGCCATGGACCCAAGAGCCCTCAGGACCAATTCTGCCGAAGGAGCTTGAAGTTGAAGGATGGCCTGCACATGCAACCTCAGGTTCTGAAGCCGATCTTGAGTCAAGAAAACAAGCATCAGTCTGGAGTCCAACCTCGCCCCTATGAAATCCAATACTTGTGTAGGAGCCAGGGAAGATTTGGCCGTGTTGATGGTCAACCCTAAGAGTGGAGCCAGGTTGAGGAAATAATCCCTGCATGAGCAAAGAAGATGCCTTGTTGGGGCAGTAAGGAGCCAGTCAAGACCTGAATTCCCTGTTGTCTCAGGTGGGCCGCTATCACTGCCAAGACCTTGGTGAACACCCTGGGGGCTGAGGTGAGACCGAAGGGAAGGGCCCTGAATTGGAAGTGGCTGGCTCCCAGCCGGAAGCGGAGAAACCTCCTGGAGCATCTGTCCACGAGAATATGATAGTACGCATCCTTGAGGTCTATTGAGCACATCCAGTCGTTCTCCCTTAGTAGTGGAAGGATAGATTGCAGAGTGACCATCCGGAACTTTACTTTTGGTACTGCCAAGTTCAAGAGAGAGAGGTCCAAGATAGGCCTCGCATCCCCCGTCTTTTTTGGCACCAGAAAGAACCTGGAGTAAAATCCTGATCCGTGCTGATCTGGGGGGAACGGGCTGGATGGCTCTTTTTTGTAAGAGCTGCTGAATTTCTGCAGCAGCCGCCTCCCTCTGATTGGGTGGTACATCGAGGAGGCTTCTGATACTGGGGGTTACAAGAAAGGGAATTTGGTATCCTCTGGATATAACACGAAGCACCCAGCGATCCATTGTTATGGACTCCCACATTGCTAGGTGACTCGAGAAACGTCCCCCGACTGCCTCCAGAGTGGAGCAGCCGGGTAACCCCTCAGGGGTTCTGCGTGGGCCTCTCAGAGAAAGGTTCTCTGGACCCAAAGTTCCAAGGACCCCCTCTGCCTCTAGGGCGGCGTCCTTGCTGTCCTCCTCTGCCACGAGAGGACTGGTTATCCGAAGCAGACTGGGATTGATGCGATTTCCGGAACCACATCTTCTTCTGACCCTTTTGGTTCTTGGTAAAGGACCTCTGGGGAGCAGAGAAGCGGACTCCGACGGCAGACAACGTCTTCCCGTCTTTCTCGCTCTGGACAAGGGTGTCGCAAACGGTTTTGACAAACAATGCAGAACCATCAAAAGGGGCATTCGCAAATGACGCCTTAAAGGGTTCCGAGAAGTCACAATGTCGGAGCCAGGCTTGCCTCCTCATGACCAGCCCGACTCCACCTGCTCTAGTGGCTCCCTCAGTGGCGTGAGACAAGAGCCGCATACAGGTGTTGGAAATAAAACGTAGGGTGGACATTCGGGAGGAGTACAGCTGCTTGTCCCCTTCCGACATGGACCCCGGGGGGGGGGGCAGCGTATTTGATTAGATCCCGCAGCATCCGAATGACGTGTGCCATATAGTTCATGGCCCTCAAGGAGAAGGTCGCTGAACTGAAGGCCCGCTTCCCAAGGCAGTCCATCGCGCGAGACTCCTTGCTCGGCGGATGAACCGTGGGGCTCTTCTGAACCAACTCTCTCTTGGTGGCTGCCGCCACCAACATGGCATCCACAGAAGGACCTCTGCTCCAATGGGTTCTCTCTGACGGGGGGCTCAAAATTTTGTCCGGGTGCTTGGGAACAGGCTCTACAGTGTCCGGCTCCTTCCAAGCCCTAGTGGCTATAAGATCCACTAAGGGGTAGGGGGGAGGGGACACCCAAGAGGTAGATGGCTCTGCCTCGAACGCCTCTAGGAATACGGACTCGTCGGAGGAAGCCTTGGGGGCAGACCCCCCCCCCCCGATTCTTAGCATTTCCATGATGTCTCCAAAGGAGACATCCTCGAGGGGTGACCTTGGGGAGCCTTCCCCTTCATCCAAGTCCGTATCCTCAGTGAGGGGACTCAGGGGAGTCCATGTGCCTCCTTTTGCACGTCGACTTGCGAGGAACCTCCTCAGGGGGGGGCGGTCCGAGGAGTCCTCACCAGCAATATCCTGTTCCAATGGAACACCTAGAGGCGCTGAAGCAGGCTGCCTCAAAGGCCGGGTGAGGGGAGCCAGGACCAGCTGAGGAGTGCAGGGGGGAGCCGAAGCCAGCACTCAACAGCACCCTCTCCACCACTGCGAAAGCCGAGGGGGAGCCGCTCTCTGATGGATCCGAGATCCGACTCCCACACGGATCCGAGGCGGGGATCGGACCCGTAGCCAAGACTATTGGATCCGAAGGACCCGCGAGCACCGACCGGGACGGGGCCGAGAGCACACAGAGTCCCTCGGATCCGAAGCTCGGCCCATGGCTCCGAGAGGTCGGATCCGACAAACTCGAGGGAATAGTCGGAGCCGAAGTGCCCAGCACTGTCGGCTCCGACCCACCCCCGGATCCAATGCGGCTCGGCTCAGACAGCTCCGAACCAGGGAAGCGGGTCAGAGAAGGAACTATAGGAGTGAAAAAGGGGGGGGGTTGAGCTCCCCCCAGGAGGGGGGGGGAGGCAAGAGCACTACCATCTGCATCTGGGCCTGGATGAACCTCCTCATCATCCGGTCCATGTCCGCGTCTGACATACTGAATGTGGACCTCGAGGAGGCCGAGGCAGGCCTGGAGTGCCACCTCGATGACCTCGAAGGGGACCGGGTCACCTCCTCCTCGGGTCCTGGGGAGAAGCAAGGGGATCGGATCCAAGGAGGAGGTGAACCAGAAACCCTGGAGGGAGAAACACGCTTAGCAGGCGGGGCCGAGGAGGAGTCCTCGGCCCGCCGCTTAAGGTGCTTCTCCTTCCGCTTCTCTTTCCTGGCCTCCCTCACCTCCGAAGCCACAGGGAGAGGTTGAGTCCCGGAGGGAGGGGGGCAGGAGTGACCGTTACAGAGGACTGGGTAACGGTCAAACGCAGCGCAAATCGCGCAACCCGGAGAGGTGTTCAACCCCAAGGCACCCAACGCACCGAGTGTGGCCATCAGCCGGTGAAAGCTTGTCCCACACTCGGTGCATTTCGAAAAAATGGCTTTAGGGGCCTCCGACATAACTAAAGTAAAACACACTCACTAGGCCCCTACACTCTACACACACACTGCGACCAGCAAGGGCAGGGAGGAAAAATTAAATTAAAATTTAAGCTAATTTAAGCTAAAAAGTAAGAGAAATAATTAGCGTTAAGGGGAAACCTAAACACACACACACAGACACTCAATTAAGAAATATAAGAGAGAGTTAAAAACTGTTTTTCTCTCAGAATTACCAAGAGCTCTGGAATCTAGCTGTTGCTTGAAGAGCGGCAAACTAGATCTGAGGTCAGTCAGGGTTGGCAGGGGATTATGGGTAAAGGGAGGAGCTAGGAGCTCGGATCTATGCTGTGATAGACGTTGCCGGCTCGGATCCGAGATCGGATCCGTATCCCAAAGGTTGCTGACAAATGAAGTCCTACTTCAGATCCTTTATTACTACTTTCTCAAATGAAGACTTGGGGGGGGGGGGGCAGCTTCTAGCTGTTTATAAGATGTACTCAGCAAAGACCAAATTGCAGCTGCAGAAATGCCATTCAAGGATTAAGTGCAGAAAAGGCCTGCAGAAATAAGCTCTTGTGGAATGAAATGGTAATTTTGGCAACTCTGGTAACCATGGCAACACCTTCTGATATGCAACATGGCAGAGGAGCCAATTTACCCTTTGTCCTACTTTGAAAGGCACAAGAAATTTAAGATTCATGATCCTAGCTACAAATTTTGATTGCAGACATTCAGACAATCCAGGAGATTAGTTTTCCCAGTCAGTGTATTCTCTGCACAGTAAAGGAAGTTCAGTGGATTGATTCTAGTTCAACTCAGCAGCCTTAGGCATGAATGATGAGTTGGTACTCAACAAAATCCCCTCCCCTCTTAAAGGCTGAATGAAGAAAGTTAATGCACAAAGTTTGCAATTCAGGAAGTTACACCTACCACCATTTCCAGAAATTCTAGTATTATGGTGGAACAGTAAACACAAGAAACATATCCTCTCAGCTTGAAACACAATTTGCTTTTAAAAAAAATATGGTAAACACTAAACTAGATGGAGGTGGTATCGGAAGCTCAGATGTGAACACTACACAGAAGGCGAATGTAAAAAAAAAAGTGGGGAAAGGCAGGAAAATTTACAAGAAACTAAGGCACGAGACCACCTGGACGACATGAATATTGACATCAGTGCTCTTCCAGAATGGCATACAAGATGGGAAAGTTCACTGAAAAAAAATGTAACAAATGCACAAAGTTGTTTTTTTTAAATAAGCAGTACACTGGACAACTGCATCAACACTAATAAAATGGAAGTCCACGAGCCTTTGAATAGGCACCCTGATAAAATAGGTCTACACAATAAAGAGAAATGCCTGGAGTACAAAACCAGATAGGAGGAAATCAAAGTGAAATTAACAGAGTTAAAAGATCTTTCCAGAAGGGAGAACATACAGTTTATAACTATACAGGAAAAAGTTGAAGTAATAGCTGCAAGCAGTTTATGGTAATCTGCCATCAGTGAATGACTGGAATACCAGAGGAAGAAAGTACAGTTGTGTACACTTACCATAAATGTAGATGTTAGAGTGTATTCACTGTTGCAGTCATTACAATTGGGTTATCCTGCTGGCAAGGCTGCCCTCAGTCGGCCTGAATTCCAAAGTCTTGGTCTGGTGCCGGTTGCTGTCACCTCTTCCCTGATGTCAGGGCATCAGGGGTATAAAAAGATGCAGCAGACGCCATTTTCTTCAGTTTTTCTTGCCCCAGATGTCAGGTGCCCCCAAATGGGTAGCCTAAAAATGTGTTAATAAAACATACATGCACCAAAGTACATTTTACCTTCATCTACAAGCAAATACACCACATAGGTTGTACAGATTAGAGAAGTACAGATAAGTTTCAGCCAAAATAAGGGGGATGGCGGGTGGGTAACCTGGACTGCAACATGGTAAGTGTATACAACTGTATTATGCTCTTCGTGTTTCACTGTTGCAGTCACTACAATTGGGTTGAATCCCAAAGCTATGGTTGGGAGGTTGGGGCTAAATAGCATTAGGAGCGGCTACAAGGACCTGCAGAACTGCAGTGGCAAAACCTGCCCTGGATTTAGAGTAGAGTGGTAGATGATAGTGCTTTGTAAAGGTGTGCACTGAACTCCAGGTATCAGCCTCTAAAATGTCTTTGGTTGGTACTCCCCTCAGGAAGGATGCTGAAGTGGCTGCTGCTCTGGTTGAATGTGGCCTAATGCCCTTAGGCACTGGCTTGCCATGTTGTGAATAGCAGAAACTAATGCAGTGGCCTATCCACTTTGAAATAGTCTGCTTTGAGATGGCCTTTCCTTGTGGTCTTGCAGCATATGCCACTAGTAATTGCTCTGTCTTTCTGAAAACTTTGGTTCTGTCCAAGTAGAAGCGTAGCTGTCTGTGTATGTCCAAAGAATGCAGAATTCTCTCCCCCTTGTTCTGTAGATTTGGATAAAAGGTTGGCAGATGAATAGTTTGGTTAAGGGCCACAATGGACACTACCTTAGGCATAAATGTCAAGTTTGTCCTCAGAGAAACCCTGTCTGGATAAAAAAATGATAAAAGGTTCCACAGTGACGAGTGCCTGTAGCTCTGAAACTCATCTTGCAGAAGTTATTGCTAGGAGCAGAGCTATTTTCCAAGATAAAAACTTTATATCAGCTGTAGCGGCTGGCTCAAAAGGAGGTGGGGTGAGTTTTTCCAAGACATAGTTGAGGTATCATGCAGGTATTTGTGCTCTCCTTGGAGGTCTTAAGTTTTTGGCTCCTCTGAGGTACTGCCTTAACAAGGGATGAGAAAAGATTGGTGGCTCTGTATTGTAAAGAGCCAAAATGGCAGAGGCATGAATTTTAATTGATGAAAAGGGACAGGCCTTTGTCCAGCAACTCAGTTAAGTATTGCAAAATCTGAGGAATATTTGGTACAGCTGTGTTAATCCCTTGTGCCTGGTTAAAAGCACAGAATCTCTTCCACTTTCCAGAATAAGATTTTCTAGTAATAGGCCTTCTGGCCTCCAAAATGACATCCAACACAGCTTTAGTGAGAAGTGCGTTTTGTATGACTACATTAGCTGCCATGCTGCCAGATTTAAGGTCTTGAGTTGGCTGTGCAGGATCTGATTGCTTTGTTGGGACAGTAGATGAGGTATCTGAGGTAAGGTCCAAGCCCAGGCACTGAGACAAGTTCCTTAGGATTGGATACCAGTACTGGCGGGGCCAGTCTGGGGCAATCAGTATCATCTTTGGCTTCTCTTGTCTGACCTTTAGGAGTACCTTGGGGAGGAGAGGCAGTGGAGGAAAGGCATATACTGTTAAGTTTTTCCAGCTGAAAGATAGGGCGTCCACTTTCCATGCTTGCCTTTGATAAGTCCTTGTGCAGAATCTTTTTAGTTGGTAGTTGTGAGAAGAAGGAAATAGATCTATATCCGGGCATCCTCATTTCCTTGTTATCATGCTGAAGACTTGTGGATCCTATTTACACTCGTGGGGATCCATGAGGTTTCTGCTTAGTTCGTCTGCCAGAGTATTTATCTTTCCTGGCAGGAAATGTGCCTGCAGATGTACTTGGTAAGTCAATGCTGTGTCCTACAAAGTCATGGCTAGTCTGCAAAGGGGGTAAAAGAATAAGTGCCTTCCTGCTTGTTTATATACCACATGACCATGGTGTTGTCTGTCTATCAGTAGTTGTCCCGGATGAAATAGGTCCTTGAAGGCTGTCAGGGCATTCTGAACAGCTAGCATCTCTTTTTGATCGATATGTAGATGCATTTGGTTTGTGGACCATGTGCCTTGAACACATCTTCCTGCCATGTGGGCCCCCCAGGCATAATTTACTGCATCCGTTAATGTCTGCTTGGCTGGGGGTAAAGTGAATGGCTGTCCCTTGTTCTGGTGACAAGACTTCGCCCACCATCGAAACTACTGTTGGAGGCAGGGAATGTGAGAAATCCTTGCTTCCAGGCTGTGGCAATGTTGAGTCCAAACACTTTTTAGGTACCACTGAAGTTTCCTCATATGCAGTCTTGCATATGGAATTAGTAGAATGCAGAATGCCATGAAGCCCAAAGCCTGCAGAATTTTTCTTGCAGATAACTGGGCCTTTGTTGCCATCATTTTGAAATAGGTAGTCAGTTGCCTTTGTTTGTCTGGCATGAGATAAGCCATCTGGGCAGTTGTATTTAAGCTTGCATCCAGGAATATTATCTCTTGAGAGGGTACTAGTTTTGATTTCTTTGTTGACTGTGTACCCTAGGCATGTTAAAAATCTCTTTACAAATGCCAGATGCTGTAGTAGAATGTCCTTATTCTCTGCTTGAATGAGGCAGTCATCCAAGTAAGGATATATTTCTATTCCTCTGTCTGCAGAATGCAATTACTGGTGCCAGGCATTTTGTAAAGTCCCTGGGCGCAGTAGATAAGCCAAAGGGCAGTGCAGAGAACTGGTAATGCATTGAGCCAGCTTTGAATCTGAGGTTTCTTCTGCATGATTGTCTGATTGCGACATGCAGGTATGCCTCTTTTAGGTCTAAAGTCACAAGCCAAGCATTCTTGCCCAGCATGGGCAGAAGCTGCTGTAGAGTCAACATTTTGAATTTTGGTATATCCAGGTATGTGTTCAGAATAGATAGGTCCAGTACTGGTCTCCAGGCCTTGTCCTTTCTTGGTAAGAAGAACAGTCTTGAATAAAATCCTTGTCCCTGCTCTTGCTCTGGTACTTGTTGAATGGCCCCCATGTCCATGAGGGATGAGACCTGTTTCTGTGCCTCTGCCCATTGATTTTTTGGCAGGTTTGGCCAACCGTTTGCCCTTGGCAGGGTATGGAAGTGAAACTTGTAGCCTTGTGACACTATGTCTAGGACCCATTTGTCCTGGGTAAGTGCCAATTTTGAGAAATAAGTGCTAGTTTTCCCCCCTAAAGGTGCTGCCAGAAGATAAGTGCTTGGTGCAGGCAGGGGGCAGTCATTGGGACTGTTTCCTGTATGGCTGTGATTTGTCTTCCCCACTTTTGGAGCTTGAAGCACCCCATTGTTTAGACCGGTACGAACCTTGGGGCTGGGATGTGCCTCTAGGGCGTCTGGATCTGTCCCTTTGTGGCCTGTCTGACACTGGAAACTACCAATTCTTTGTAGGCCAGTGTCTGCTAAATCTTGGAGGTTGTGCCTATAAGAAATTCTTGACCGTTTGCATAGATTTAGCTTTGTCCTCCATTTTCCTTTAACACCTCTTCTGCCTCAACACCAAACAAGGTATCATGCTGTAATGGAGTATCTAATAATTTTGCTTTGACATGATCAGGCAAATTTTATTCCTTTAACCAGGCATGCCTCCTAATGACAGAACCCATAACAGCGGCCCTGCAGGAGGCCTCCAGAGAATCAAAACCACATTGCAAAGCATGCTTTCCAACTTGTTCAGCTGCATGCAATAAATCCTGCATTTCTTTGTTTTCTGCACATTCAGAATTTATCAACATTTTCTGTTTAAGCAGTGACATGATGTATTGCTGATATTTGAGCATATGAAATTGGCAATTTAATGCCCTTATAGCCAATGTAGCAGAAGTGTTAATCTTTTTTCCCCATCTGTCCAGTGTCCTAGAATCCCTGTCAGAGGGGATGGGGTTTTTTGCAGTGGAAGCCTTGATCCCTTTGGGACCCTGAGAGATGGTTTCTGGGTCTGCAGCAGGGTTTTTGAAAAGGAATTTATGAGAGTCAGGAACCCTGTAGTATCTGTCCGGCTTAACAGGAGCCGGAGGTAAGGAGTCAGACTAGACTCTGAAAACACATCTACAATGTCTAACACAGGTGGAATAGCTAGGGGCCTGTGTTGTGGTAGTAAAAGGAAGTCTCTGGGCCTTTTCTTAAGATTCTGAAAAATCTTGGCTTTCCCAGTGGAAATGCTCCCTCATGGTATGCAAGGTTTCCCCAAAAGAGTAGTCCTCAGGAGGAGAGGCTGAAGGGATAGATTCTTCAGCATCAGAATCCTTATAGGGAGGACGTGAGTATTCCTGATCAGAAGAGGAATAAGATGAAATGGAAACCTGGTCTGAAGATTATATTCTGTCTCTTGCCTACGCCTTTTATCAGGAGGGGGATGGGAACCCCTGATCAAAGTAATTAAGTCTTTGGCCATTTTGAGCATCTGCTTTTTGGGCATGGAAGCCTGTCCATCAGGCTGTTGTACTTGTTTCTTTGTCTTTAAAGGTGCTTTAGTCTTTGCCTTTGAAGCTGAAGTTGTTTTAATGTATAATTGAGTAGGCCTGAAAACACCCTCAGAAGCCGATGCCTGCTCAGCAGCTCCAGACCAATCTGAGGGAATAGTATCGGAGGGTCCAATACCTTGAGTTTCCAGCGGCCTAGTTGACTCCACTTGGGAGTCGGTAGAGGCCTGCGGCTCTAAAGTAGCGGGTGTCAGGGGCTGCAAAGGCACCTCACTGAGAACCGGCGAATGGCTTAGAAGAAGCCTCGTAGTCGGTTTTGGACCATGGTTGCCTGTCCTTTTCTTTTTCTTTGCGTTTCTTGTGAATTCCGGTAGTCGGATGGCTATCATACATTGTATAATTAAATTTTCTGTCAAAATAGTGTAATGCAAAATCGTACAGACGCTTAACAGTGCGTTGGTTAAATCTAGCACAAAACCGACAACTAGCAACGTCGTGGTCAGGGCCTAGGCAAGGAATACAGTAAGAATGAAAGTCCTTATGAGGTATTTGCTTCCCACAAGAAATACAATTATTAACTTTTTCTGACATCGGACAGGAGCAAGAAAAAAGTTTCCCCAATGGGGTAATTAGCTTTTAATGAAGACTTCGGATCTGAAATTCGAACAGGAAAATCTCAGGAGTCAGCCAACCGGCACTTGCGAACTGCTTCTCCTTCGGGCACCGCGCAAGAAAGATTGAAGAAAATGGCATTGGCTGCATCTTTTATACCCCTGACGTCAGGGAAGAGGTGACAGCAACAGATGCCAGACCAAGACTTTGGAATTCAGGCCGACTGAGGGCAGCCCGCCAGCAGGATAACCCAACTGTAATAACTGCAACAGTGAAACATGAAGAACATCTCCAAACAGAAAGAGCCCATTGGCTTCATCTCTCTGTGGCTGTGACCAAAAAATGCCCCAGGCAATCCTGATAAAATTCCAGTACTATACATAAAAGTTATTGGCCTTTGCCAAGTTGAGGAAGTTGTGAGCCAACTTAAAAAATACAAAGAGTGTATGTGGATATTACTCTTCACAAACTCATTAGCAAAGAAATTCATACCCGCAATATGACCGTGCAAACAGCTTTGCATACAATTTAACAAATTATCCAGATGTACTCATATCATCATTATCAACAACCCCCCTTCCCCCCACTTTCTACATGGGGTCTAGGTGTCATGTTAACTGTCACCATCTTTCTCTATTCAATGTCACACTCCTGCCTTCAACACTCATACTGGTCACAACTCTTCTCTTGCACAATTCATCCACCTCTTTGCTGGACACCCTCGTTTCCGCTTACCTTCTTCCTTGTCTGTCCCAAATCATCTTCACCAGTCATCTGCTTTTCTGCACGTGTCCAAACCACCATAACCTGTTCTCTGATCTTTTCTACAATTAGAGCTACTTTGGCTTCTGCACTTATGTCCCCATTTCTTTGTCTGTCCCAGTGTGCATCCTACCACCCCATCTCAGGCACTCCATTTCCATCACCTCTAGCTTCCTCATTTGCTCTGCCTTTACTGTGCAGGTTTCTGTATCACACAATAGTACTGGTCGCATCACTTTTTGTGCATCTTACTTTTCAGCTTCTTTGACATTCTTCTGGCATACACTACACTTGACACTATGCTATTCGGCTGCAGCCCCTCGGATTCCAGCTTTGACTTCTTCATTCAGAATTCCCTCTCCTCAACCATCCCTCTCAGATTCTTGAAGTTGTTAACCTGTTCAACCATCTTCCCTTCTATCTCAAATCACAGCTTATTCTGACTTCCCCAATTTGCTGCCACAACCAGTATTATCTCTACTTAAATACAGCTGTACTCCACATTTGTTTTATAAAATCATGAGGCAAAACATATTGGGAGGCAGAAACTTTGTTGGACAACCTTTGCCAATTTCAAGCTCCTATAACAGAAAGCTACTAGGTATCCTGTAAAGTCATCCCCATGTATTCCAGCAGAAAATGGATGCCATAGAAAAATTAAGGAACTTAATAAAACAACCTCCAAGAGCAGTGGACTACCTATAGAAGAAGACACAGAAAGCACAAAAGGACGATGCAGTGCTAAACAAAGACTTTTTATTCCTTCTGAGTTTTAGTCCATTCAGACTACAAAGCCACACAATTTGTCTAATGTGGTAATAATGTACCAAGGATGTTAATTATTTGCTAGTTTAGATATTGGTTTAATGACTAGGAGAGCAACATCATCTCCATACATGTAATCAACACGAATACTCTTTATATATGCAGAGTGATGTATAATTTCCTATCAACTCGGACAGCTTTAAGACACGGGAGTCCTGATAGAGAAATGTTGTGCAAAATCTTAACATAACCATAGATGTCCTCTTCCATGTTGCAGTATTCCAAACTCTTGGGTTATCCTCTGCTTGCTACCCGAATGTCCGGACAGTATACAAAAGCTTGCAGTCACTGCTAGGTACGTGGGATGTCTGATGTTGGTCTAGTGTAGGCCATAAAAGGGATGTCTGCAAGTACCTTTCCTCAGAACTGAACACCCCAGTCGGACCCCAGTCCCAGGATAGCTGTACAAGTCCTGTGTGATCCAAGAAGGAACAGTTTAGATGGAAACAAGGGGGTAAGGCGAGGGGGAATGAATACTGCAACATGGAAGAGAAGGACGTCTATGGTTATGGTAAGATTTTACACAGCTATTCTATGTCCTATTCTCATGTTGCAGTATTCCACACACTTTGGCACGTGCCAAAGCTCGCAGGGAAGAGGGTGGTGGTGGGTATGGAACTGTTCTCTCTGAAGACATGAAGGACTGCCCTAGCCATCTCCACTCTGGATCTGGAGATATATTTCCAACCTGTAGTGTTGGCTGACGGTATGGACAGATGTCCATGTAGCTGCCTCCAGAATGCATGCAGTGTCCTGTGTTTTGAAGAAGACCCCCGAAGAAGCCATGGCTCTAGTGGAGTGGGGCTTAATTTTTGACTTGAGCTGTTTCTCGTGGAATGTGTAGCAAAAGGAAATGGCCTTGGAAATCCTACCAGAAATGGTCTGTTTTGTCACTGCCTTTCCCAGAGCTCTAGGGTAAAAGGAGACAAATAGTTGCTTTGATTTCCTAATGGCCTAAGTCTTGTCAAGGTAAAATCTCAGTTGCCTGTGAACATGAAGGGAATGCAAGACTCTCATTTTGGGGTGAGGAAAACAGGGTAGGTGGATACCCTGATTTAAGAATAGCTTGTTGACCACCTTGGGCATAAAGAAGGGGTTGGTCCTCAGGGTCACTCTATCCTTGTGGAAGATGGAGGAGTTGCCATGAGAGAATGGAGCTCTAACACTTCTGGCTGATGGCAGGGCCACGAGGGGTACAGTTTTCCAGGTACAAAGTTTCAGAAATGCCTTAGTAGCTGGGTCAAAGGGGGCAACGGTGAGTTTCTCTAAAACAAAATTCAGATCCCATGGAGGTGGAACTGGACTCCGGGGGGGGGGGGTGAGGTGTAGTACTCCCTTATGGAATAACTTTGAAGGGAGACAGGAAGCTACAGGGGGAGCAAGAGGCAGACAGGCTGAAATACCTGCAAGGTGTGCTTTAACAGAGGAATATGCCACCCTGCTTGCAAGAGTTCACACAGACAGGACTACATAAAGGGATCTCACTATGAAATGGGTCTAGCTGTCTTTGTAGACACCACATGGAGAATCTCTTCCATTTGGACAAACAAGATTTCCTAGTGTTAGGTTTTATGGCCTCCTCCAGGACTGTTAGCATGGCCTCAGTCCAAAAGTGCCCCAAAGGGATAAAAATTCCATCACTCACAGGGTTAGATTCAGATATTTCAGATGGAGATGGATTAGAGATCCCTTATCCTGTGCAAGTAGGTCCACTCTGAGGTAACGTATGATGATTAACCCTGGCTAAGTGCAGGAGGAAGAACCAATGCTGTCTTGGCCAAAAGGATCACCAGCAAGATTTTTGGTTTATCCTGATCTTCAGCAGGACTTTCGGAAGTAATGGGAAGGAGGGGAATGCATACAGAAACATCCCCTAGAGATTGAAAAGGCATCCATTCCTCTTGCTAAAGGAATGGGAAGCCTGGTGCAAAACAGTGGCAGTAGTCTGTTCATAGGGGAGACAGACATATTTGTGGTGTACCCCAGCTGTGGACAATGTCCAGAAAGATATCCCTGTGAAGCATCCATCCATGGGATTGTGACATGGACCTGGTCAAAGTGTCTGCCTGAATGTTCTGAGCTGAAGGGATAAATTGCCTGCAGGGAGACTCGGAGTTGGCCTGCCAGGTTCCTGGCTTGGAAAGCAAGTCTGAAAAGCAAATCAGATTTGGTTCTGCCCTGTTTGTTCACATACCATAGAACTGTAGTGTTGTCTCTGAACAATTTCAGGGGACCTTGTTTTAAGCCATGAAGGAATGCTGTCAGAGCAAATAGGATTGCTCTCATTTCTCCTGACGATGTGTTCCCACCTGAAGGTGTGTGACCAAGTACCCTGCACTTTCAGGCTGCCAAAAGTAACCTCCTGCCCAGATCTGAGGCATGTGTACATTCCCTGGACCAGGCAAGGAATTGTAATAAGGTCCTGGGTTGAGTGACTTGGTTCAACCATCACAGAATATTGCTCCTTAGGCAAGAAAGGAAGGGGATGCTGAAGTCCAAAGGGTGCAAGCATTGGGTCTATATGGACTTCAGGCACCACTGTAGTTCTCATAATGGAATCTTGTCAGAAGCAGAATAGGTTTAGTGGAAGCCATATGGCCCAGCAGTCAGATATTGCCTGGCTGTCAAAGCAGTGGCTTTGAGAACAGAGGGCAGACATTGTCCCAGGGTTTCCACTTTTTGGGGTGGAAGGAATGCCCTCATGACATCCGCCCTTATCCTGCAGCCTAGGAAAACTTGGTCCTGGGAAGGACTCTGGTTGGATTTTGGGAAGTTTATGTTGAATCCCAGTGCCTGCAGGACTGAGATGACTTCTTGGAGGTGGTTCTGTATGGATCTGGAAGATTCTGCCTGAATCAGTAGGTCGTCCAGGAATGGAAAAATCTAAATCCCGTAGACCCTGCAATAGGCAACCACTGGAGCCAGACCCTTGGAGCCATAGAGAGTCCAAAGAGCAAGGCCAAGAACTGAAAGCAAAGCACAGATATTTCCTGTAGCTGGACTTTACAGGGATGGTGGAGGAAGGCATCTTTATGTCCAAGGTAGCTAAAAATCCCTGAGGTATCAGTAAAGGAAAAAGGGTCTCAAGAGTAAGCATATGAAAGGTGGGTACCTGTAAGAAAAGACTAAAGTGAGACAGATCCAGGATAGGTCTTCAAAGGTCCATCCTTCCTCGGAACTAGTAAGAGTCTTGAATAGAATCCCTTTCCTTTTCCTGCCAGAAGAACTGGTTGTATGGTTCCTTGGGAAAGGAAATTGTCTATGACTGGCTGGAAAAGGGGAAGTTAATCTTTGGGTGGATGGGGAATACCCCTGGGCGAAGGGGAAATGTTCCAGTTCATAAAGTAACCCTTTTCTGTGATGGAAAAGACCCACCTGTCTGAGGTGATATTTTGCCAAACTGGAAGACAGTGAGAGCCTTAGAGACAGAGGTATAGAGTTTGGTCAGGGTGGCAGTGAAGGCAGGTAGTCATAGGCTACCTGCCCTGTCCTGAAAGGGTGGTTTCTGGGAAGGAGTTTGAGCAGGCTTAGAAGGGGCCTGCTGTTTCCTAGTGCCTTTTCTTGCCCTAGCACAAAAAGCCGGGGAAGAGTGTTTCCTCATGAATTGGGTATTTGAGGGATAGTTCCTGTGAAATTTGGGTATAGGGGAGACGAACAGGTGTTTTAAATTCTGCAGTTCCTTTCCTTTTTGCTGAAGGGCCTTAAAAACCTCAGACACTTTAGATCCAAAATGTGGCAGTGTTACCCAGGGGTACATCCAGTAATTTGGTCCTAATATCGTAGGGTAAGGGCTGTAGCCTTAAAGTACAGTTGTGTACACTTACCATAAATGTAGATGTTCAAGTGTATTCACTGTTGCAGTCATCACATTTGGGTTACCTGCTTACAGTAGCCCTCAGTCAGCCTGATTAACAAATTTGTGGGTCCTGCATCGGTTGTAGTCTCTTCTTCCGTGACGTCAGGGGTATAAAACATACAGCCGACCCCATTACAGTTTTTCTTGCCCCAGATGTCAGGTGCCCCCCAATGGGAAGCAATTAAATATATAAAAATACAAGGTTATACCTCCAACAAAAAAGCAAATACACCAAAAAGCTTTTAAGCATAGTAAAGGAGAGTAGAGGTATAGACAAAAGAAGACGGGGCTGGAGGGAGGGTAACCAAGACTGCAATAGTGAATACACGAACATCTGCATTTATAGTAAGTGCACACAACTGTACTATGTTCTTTGTGTTTCACTGTTGCAGTCATTACATTTGGGTAGATTCCCAAAGCTAAGGATGGGAGGAGGAATTTATATACCATTAGGACCAGCTACAAGGCCCTGCAAAACTGCAGTGGCAAAGCCAACTCTGGATTTAGAGAAAATTGGCAAATGGTAATGCTTGGTGAAAGTATGTACAGAACTCCAGGTAGCAGCTTCGAGGATGTCCCTGGTAGGGACACCTCTGAGAAAGGCTGTAGAGGTTGATGCAGCCCTGGTTGAGTGGGGTCTGATCCCCTGTGGGATAGGTTTTCCATGGTGCTTATACAGAAATGAATGCAATGGCCTATCCATTTAGAAATGGTTTGCTTTGAAATAGCCTTCCCCTCTGTCCCTGCAGCAAATGCCACCAGAAGTTGTTCAGATTTCCTTTAAGGTTTAGTCCTGTCCAAGTAGAATCAAAGTTGTTTGTGCACATCTAAGGAGTACAGTATCCGTTCCCCTTTCTTCTGTGGATTAGGAAAGAAGGTTGGCAAATGGATGGACTGATTAAGAGCCACACTGGATACCACCTTGGGCATGGAGGGATTGGTTCTGAAGGACACCCTGTCCGCCTGAAAGATGATGAAAGGCTTCACAGCCATAAGGGCCTGTAATTCAGATACCATTCTAGCTGAAGTGATTACTAAAAGGAAAGCTGTTTTCCAGGAAAGGAATTTTAAATCTGCAGCAGCAGATGGCTCGAAAGGAGGAAGAGTGAGTTTCTCCAATACAAAGTTAAGGTCCCAGGCTGGAGTTAGAGCTCTCCTGGGTGGTCTTAAATTTTTGGCCCCTCAGAGGAACTGCCTGAGCAGTGGATGAGAGAAGAGGGGAGGTCCTGTGTTATAATGAGCTGAAATGGCTGAGGTGTGAAATAAAATGGAGGAAAAAGACAGGCCCTTGTGAAGCATCTCAGTTAAGTACTGTAAAATCTGAGGTAAATTAGGCGCTGCTGAGCTTATCCCTTGAGAATGGTTCCAGGCACAGAATCTTTTCCATTTTTTAGCATAAGATATTCTAGTACTAGGCTGCCTTGCCTCTAAGATGATATCCATTACTGGTTTAGTGAGGGGATGGTAAAGGAGAGATTAGGAAATTAGCCAGGTTGCTAGGTTCAGGGTTTGAAGCTGAGGGTGCAGAAACTGGTTCTCCTGCTGAGACAACAGGGTAGGGGTCTGAGACAGGTGCCATGGGGCCAATAGTGACACTGCGCAATAGGGGATACCAGTGTTGGCATGGCCTGTCTGGAGCAATCAAAGTCGTCCTTGGTTTGTCTTGTTTGATCTTTCGTAGTACTTTGGAGAGCAGAGGCAGAGGAGGAAAGGCATAAACTGAGAGGTTTTTCCAGCTGAAGGACAGAGCATTCAATTTCCATGCTTGTTTGTGGGGAGTCCTTGTGCAAAATTTGCCCAATTGATAGTTCTGGGGGAGGCAAACAGGTCTACATCTGGGCTCCCTTATTTACTTGACAACATGTTGAAAATCCTTGGTTCCCGTTTCCACTTGTGTGGGTCCATAAGGTTTCTGCTTAGTCCATCTGCCAGTGTATTCAGTTTTCCTGGCAGGAATTGAGCTTGTAGATGTACTTGATAGCTCAAGGCTGCGTTCCACAATGCCATGGCTAGTCTGCAGAGGAGGTAAGAATGGGTACCCCCCTGTTTATGTACCACATAACAGTTGTGTTGTCCATCTTTACTATTAATTGTCCTGGAAGAAGGAGGTCCTTGAAGGCTGTCAGAGCATTCTGTACAGCTAACATTTCTTTTTCATTGATATGCAGGTGCATTTGACTTGGATTCCATTTGCCCTGAATGCACTTCCCTGCCAGGTGAGCCCCCCCATGCACAGTCTGATGCGTCTGTTAGGGTTTGGGCGGCAGGGGGTAGTATGAATGGTAGTCACTTGTTTTGGTGGCAGGCCTCTGCCCACCAAAGGAACTCTAGGTGTAGGCAAGGTATGACAGGAATCACTGCTTCTAGATCCGGAGAATGTTGACACCATAGGCTTTTTAGGTAACATTGGAGTTTCCTCATATGCAGTCTTGGATATGGAATTAGAGGAATGTAGGAGGCCATGAACCCCAAGGCTTGTAGTACTTGCCTTGCAGATAACAGGGTTTTTGTGGCCACTTGTTTGAAGTAGGGTGTCAAATGAATCTGTTTCTCTGGCGTGAGGAAAGCCATCTGGGAAGTTGTATTCAAGCTTGCTCCCAGGAATATAATTTGTTGACAGGGTACCAGGTGTGATTTCTTTTTGTTTATCGTGTACCCCAGACAAGTTAGCACCCTTTGTACAAAGGCCAGATGATTCAAAAGCATGTCCTGGCCTTCTGCCTGAATTAGACAATCGTCCAGGTATGGGTAAATTTGAATATTTCTTTGCCTGCAAAATGCAATGACTGGAGCTAGGCACTTTGTGAATACCCTGGGCACAGTAGATGAGCCAAAGGGAGTGCAGAGAACTGATAGTGCATTTAGCCTGCTTTGAAGTGTAGGTATCTTCTGCAAGATTCCCTGACTGGGACATGCAGGTATGCTTTGCCAACCAGGCATCTTTGCCTAGAATAGGAAGCAACTGGTGAAGAGTCTGCATCTTGAGTTTTGGGATCACCAAAAAGTTGTTTAGAGTAGACAGGTCCAGGATAGGGCACCATGAACTGTCTTTTCTGGGAACCAGGAAAAGTCTCGAGTAGAAACCTTGTCCCTTTTCCTCTTCTGGTACCAACTGAATAGCCCCTATGCTTAGGAGAGAGAGTACTTGCTTTTGGGCCACTGCCCACTGATTCGGGGTAGATCTGGCCAACCGCTTGGTGTTGGTAACGTGTGGAAGTGAAATCTGTATCCTTGGGACACTATTTAAAACTCATTTGTCCTGGGTAATGAGTTCCCAGTTCTTTGCATGAAGAGCAAAGTACAGTTTTGTACCTACCATAAATGTAGATGTTCAAGTGTTCACCCTGCTGCAATCATCACACTTGGGTTATCCTGTCGTCAGGCGGTCCCCACAGTCGGCCGGAATTCCAAAGTCTTGGTCCGGTGTCGGTTGCTGTTGCCTCTTCCCTGATGTCAGTGCGCCAGGGGTATATGTAATGCAACAGACACCATTTTCTTCAGTTTTTCTTGCCCCAGATGTCAGGTGCCCCCAAAAAGGTGGTCAAAAATTAGTACCAAATGGAGTAACCTCTGCACGAACAAAATCCCTTCAGCTATAAGCAAATACATCAGTAAGGTATTGAAGAGATTTAGCCAGTAGATCAGAGGGGATGGAGGGAGGGTAACCTGGACTGCAGCAGGGTGAACACTCGAACATCTACATTTATGGTAGGTACAAAACTGTACTATGTTCATCGTGTTACCCCTGCTGCAGTCATCACACTTGGGTTGAATCCCAAAGCTAAGGAAGGGGGGAGGTATCACAGAGGGTTAGTGGAGGCTATAAGGCCCTGCAGAACTGCAGTGGCAAAGCCTGCCCTGGTCTTAGAGTAAAGAGGTAAGTGACAGTGTTTGGTAAAGGTGTGTACTGAACTCCAAGTTGCAGCTTCTAAAATCTCCTTGGTTGGAACCCCCCTGAGAAAGGCTGTAGAAGTAGCTGTTGCCCTGGTAGAGTGGGACCTAATGGTAGCAGGGACTGGTTTCCCATGATGGGTATAGCAGAAACTTATGCAGTGACCTATCCATTTAGAAATGGTCTGTTTTCATATAGCCTTCCCTTGAGAAGCTGTAGCATAGGATACAAAGAGCTGATCACATTTTCTGAAAACCTTAGTTTTGTCCAAGTAGTAACGAAGTTGCCTGTGAATGTCCAAGGAATGCAGGAGTCTCTCACCTTTGTTCTGTGGATTTGGGAAGAAGGTGGGTAAGTGGATGGCTTGATTTAAAGCCACACTGGAAACCACCTTAGGCATAAAGGAAGGATTAGTTCGTAGAGAAACTCTGTCTTGGTGAAAAATGAGGAAAGGTTCCACTGCCATTAGTGCCTGTAGCTCTGAGACTCTTCTAGCTGAAGTTATTGCTAGCAGTAGGGCAGTCTTCCATGACAGAAATTGAAGATCTTCAGAGAAAGCTGGTTCAAAGGGAGGAAGCGTTAGTTTTTCCAGAACAAAGTTGAGGTCCCATGTTGGTGTAGGAGCTCTCCTGGGTGGT
This sequence comes from Protopterus annectens, assembly GCF_019279795.1. Lineage (NCBI taxonomy): Eukaryota > Metazoa > Chordata > Ceratodontiformes > Protopteridae > Protopterus > Protopterus annectens. Next base: position 616,867,678 of record NC_056733.1, read on the forward strand.
CTAATGTTTTTTGCCCCTCTGAGGAACTGCCTTAGAAAAGGATGTGAAAATAAAGGTGGATCCGTGTTGTAGTGAGCTGAAACAGCTGAAGCATGGATTTTAATGGAGGAAAAAGAAAGTCCTTTGTGCAACATCTCAGCTAAATACTGTAGAATGTGAGGCATGTGAGGCTGAATTGTGTCTTGGCCTTTAGCTTGGTTCCAGGCACAAAACCTTTTCCATTTGTCCGAATAAGCCTTCCTGGTGCCTGGCCTCCTGGCTTCCAGAATAACATCCAGAACTGCTTGGGAAAGAGGAGCTGGTTGGATGTTTAGTAGATTTGCCATGCAGCCAGATTTAAAGTTTTGAGCTGGCTGTGTAGAATCTGATTGTTTTGTTGTGTGAGCAAATGGGGGATTTGAGGCAATATCCATGGTGAGCTGTGGGCCATATTTCTCAACAGCAGGTACCAGTGCTGGAGTGGCCAGTCTGGGGCTATGAGAAGCAGTCGTGGTCTCTCCTTTTTGACTTTCAGAAGAACCTTTGTGAGGAGAGGCAATGGAGGGAAGGCATATACTGTCAGGTTTCTCCAACTGAAAGAGAGTGCGTCCACTTTCCAGGCTTGATGGCGAAATGTCCTTGTACAAAATTTTGTTAGTTGATAGTTTTGAGGACTGGCAAACAGGTCTATGTCTGGAAGGCCCCATTTTTGAGTTATCATTGCAAATATTTGTGGACCTAGTTTCCACTCGTGGGGATCCCTGATGTTTCTGCTTAGGTCGTCTGCCAATATGTTCTTCTGTCCTGGCAGGAATTGTGCTTGTAACTAAACTTGGTAAAGCCAGAGCTGTGTTCCATAAGATCATTGCTTGCCTGCATAGAGCGTAGGAATGTGTACCCTCTTGTTTATGTACCACATTACTGTGGTGTTGTCCATCTTTATTGCAAGTTGTCCTGGATGTAAAAGATCCTTGAAGGCTGTCAGAGCTTTCTGTACAGCTAGCATCTCTTTTTGATTTATGTGCAGATTTCTTTGATCTGCAGTCCATAGGCCTTGAACGCATTGCCCTGTCATGTGTGCCCCCCCAGGCGTAATCTGAAGCATCTGTTGTGATAGTTTGCCTGGCTGGGGGCAAGGTGAAAGGCTGACCCTTGTTGAGGTGACATGCCTGTGACCACCATAGAAATTCCTGTTGTAGGCAGGGAATGAGAGATATCATTGTGTCCAAGCTGTGGCTGTGTTGAGACCATACGCTTTTTAGGTACCACTGTAATTTCCTCATATGTAGCTTTGCAAATGGTATTATTAGTATGCAAGATGTCATGAAGACCAAGGCCTGCAGAATTTTTCTTGCAGTTAACTGGGTCTTTCTTGCCATTGTCTTGAAATATTGAGTCAGTTGTAGTTGCTTGTCTGGCGTAAGATAAGCCTTCTGGGCCGTTGTATTCAAGCTGGCACTCAGGAATGTCATTTTTTTGTGAGGGTACTAGTTTTGACTTCTTTTCGTTTACTGTGTACCCCAGGCAGTTTAGTAGATGCTTTACAAAGGCCAGATGATGTAAGAGAATGTCTTTGCTTTCTGCTTGGATGAGGCAGTCATCCAGGTATGGATATATTCGAATTCCTCTTTGTCTGCAGTATGCAATTACTGGTGCCAGGCATTTTGTGAAGACTCTGGGCGCAGTAGATAAGCCAAAGGGCAGTGCAGAGAATTGGTAATGGGTTGAACCTGCAATGAAACGGAGGTATCTTCGGCAACTTTGTCTGATAGGGACATGCAGGTATGCCTCCTTGAGGTCCAACGTTACTAGCCATGCTTCCTTGCCCAATATGGGAAGTAGCTGCTGTAGTGTTAGCATCTTGAATTTGGGTACTTGTAAGTGTTTAGAATTGAAAGGTCCAGAATTGGTCTCCAGGCATTGTCCTTTCTGGGCACTAGAAAGAGTCTTGAGTAAAATCCTTGTCCTTGCTCTCGAGTAGGTACCAGTTGAATGGCTCTCATGTCCATGAGAGCTGTAATTTGCTTTTGTGCCTTGCCCATTGATTTTGTGGCAGGTTTGGCATTCCTCTTTTCATTGGCAAGGTGTGAAAGTGGAATCTGTATCCTCGTAAAATTATGTCTAGGACCCATTTGTCCTTTGTGACAATGTGCCAGTTGGCTGCAAAAAGTGCTAGTTTTCCCCCCAAGGGGGCTTCCAAGAGAGCATTGCTTGGCCAGATGAAGTGCAAGTCATTGAGTTTGCCTTCTGGTGGATTGGGACCTGTCTTCTCCTCCATTTTGTGTTGTAGTGCCCCACTGGCGAGGTTTATACTGGGCTTGTGGTTGTCCTCTGCCCCTTGGGCGTCTGTATTTACCCCTCTGTGGTCTGTCAGTAGCTGGAAAGGACCAATTTTTTGTTGGCCATTTTCTGCTGAAGCGAGGGGGTTGTACCTGTAGGAAATCTTTGTCTGCATAGATTTTGCCTTATCCTCCATTTTCTTTAAAACTTCTTCTGCTTTAACTCCAAAAAGAACATCTTGCTGTAAGGGAGCATCTAGTAGTTTTGCTTTAACATGATCAGGCAGAGTTTGTTCTTTTAACCAAACATGCCTACGTATAACAGACCCAGTGACAGCTGCTCTGCAGGAGGCCTCCAGAGAATCAAACCCACATTTGTAAGGTATGTTTGCCCACCTGCTCAGTGGTGTGCAACAGATCCTGTACTTCTTTCAATTCAGATTGTTGAGGGAGAGTGGTTATTCTTTGCTTTAATTGAGAGATTAGGAATTGCTGATACTTAAGCATGTGAAATTGGCAATTCAGTGCCCTCATAGCTAGAGTGGCTGAGGTGTAAATCTTTTTCCCCCATCTGTCTAGTGCTCTGGAATCCCTCTCAGAAGGAACTGGGTTTTTAGCCATAGAAGCCTTAGCCCCCTTGGGACCCCGGGAGATGGTTTCTGGATCAGCTAGAGGACTTTTGTAAAGAAATTTGTGGGAATCAGGCACTCTATAGTATCTGCCAGGCTTAGCCGGAGCAGGAGGTAGAGAGTCTGGGTTCAAACTGGATTCTATGTAAACATCATCCACAATGTCCAAAACTGGTGGGATGGCAAGTGGTCTGTGCTGGGGGAGTAAAAGAAACTCTCTGAGGCTTTTCTTCGAGTCAGAGTAGTCCTAACCTTCCCAGTGAAAATGTTCCCTCACAGTGTGTAAAGTTTCCCCAAAGGAGTAGTCTTCAGGGGGAGAAGCTGAGGGAATAGAGTCCTCAGCATTAGAATCTTCATAAGGAGAGAAGGAGTAATATTGGTCCTCAGAGGAGTCTGAAGAAATGGACACTTGTTCAGAGGATGCATAACCTTCCTCTTGTCTAGGCCTTTTATCAGGAGGGGGCTGGGAACCCCTGATTAAAGAAATTAAATCTTCAGCCATTTTGAGCATCTGTTTCTTAGGCATGGGGCCTTGAACAGGAGACAGAAGGGCAGTCCTTTTAGATTTAGTAGGAGTCTTCGACTTAGAAAAAATTTTAATAGTGAGGGTCGTCGGTCTGAAAACGCCTTCAGAAACTGATGGCGTTTCTGTAGCACCGTCCTTTGTAGTAATGTCGTCGGAAGGGCCTGAACTAAAAGGCTGCGTCGTCCTGGTGCATTCCAACAAAAATTTCGTAGCGGTCTCGGGTACCAGATCTGCGGTAGTCAGGGGCTGCGTCGGAGCCTCACTGAGGACTGAAGAACCGGACACCGGCTCAGCTGAGGCCTCGGAATCTGGCTTAGGCCTGGGCTGTCTGTCCTTATCCTTGCATTTTTTTGTGCACGCCGGTAGTCGGTTGCTCCGATGGCATGGTGTAGTTAAACTTCCTACCGAAGTAGTGCCGTGCGAAATCAAAGCGTCTTTTAATAGTACGCTTATTAAACCTAGCACAAAACCGACAAGTAGTGACTTCGTGGTCTGGGCCTAGGCAAGGTATGCAATAAGAATGAAAATCCTTATGAGGTATTTGCTTCCCACAAGAAATACAATTGTTAACTTTTTCTGACATCGGTCTGAGGCAAGAAAAGTTTCCCCAACGGGGTACTAAGCTTTATAGAAGACTTCAGTCTGAAATTCGAATTCAAAAATCTCAGGAGTCGGCTGACCGGCACTTGCGAACTGCTTCTGCTTTGGGCACTGTGCGGCAAGAAAGACTGAAGAAAATGGCGTTGGTTGCATTACACATACCACTGGCGCACTGACGTCAGGGAAGAGGCGACAGCATCCGATGCCGGACCAAGACTTTGGAATTCCAGCCGACTGTGGGACCGCCTGACGACAGGATAACCCAAGTGTGATGACTGCAGCAGGGTAACACGATGAACATCCTCCCCCCCCCCCCCCCCAAGGGGCAGAGGATTTAAAAAAAAGTTATTGAGACAGTTTACCATAGGGGGGAGTTTTATTACTCCTAGATTTGGAAGTGGAGGCCCCCCCAGGGCTTAGTCCTGTGCGTACCCTGGGACTGAAGCCTGGGTGCTCTGCTGGATCTGGGTTTGGACTGAAGGTTTGGAAGAGGCAGGAAAGGACCAATTCTTAGAAGGCCAATGCCTACTAAATCTTGGAGGTTGTACTTGTAAATAATCTTTAACAGTTTGCATAGATTTACCTTTTTTCTCCATCTTTTTAAGAACTTCTGTTTTGTTGCTAAACAGATGGTCCTGATTTAAGGGAGCATCCAGTAAATTAGCTTTAACATGATCTGGCAAGGATTGCTCCTTAAGCCAGGCATGCCTTCTAAGTACAGACCCAGTTATAGCAGCCCTGCAAGATGCCTCTAGTGAATCAAAACCACACTGCAAAGTACGTTTTCCAACTTGTTCAGCAGAATGCATTAAATCCTGTAAATCCTTACTTTCAGCACAATCAGGAATCATCATTTTCCGTTTAAGCAATCCAATAATATGCTGCTGATACTTTAACATCTGAAACTGGCAGTTTAGGGCCATACTGGCCAAAGTTGCAGAAGTGTATACCTTCTTACCCCAGCTAACCAGCACCCTGGAGTCTCTATCAGAGGGGGTAGGATTTTTGGCAGTAGTAGCTTTAATGCCCTTGGGTCCCTGTGAAATGGTCTCAGGATCTGCAGTAGAATGAAAAGGAACTTGAGTGTCAGGAACCCTGTAATATCTATCAGGTTTTCTGGGAGCAGGAGGTAGAGAGTCAGGGGCCAAGCTAGATTCAGAAAATGCATCAACAATGTCTCGTACAAGAGGTATGGCTAAAGGTCTGTGCTGGGGCAGAAGAAAGAATTCCCTAAGCCTATTTTAGAATCAGAAAAATCCTGACTTTCCCAAATTAAATGCTCCCTGAGAGTATGCAAGGTTTCACCAAAAGAGAAATCCTCTGGGAAGGGGGGGGGGGGGCAGAGGGAATAGAGTCCGTAGCATCAGAATCCTCATAGGTAGATAAAGGTAAATCTTGGTCATCAGAGGAAACAAATTTCAGAATCCTGGTCAGAAATATCATAAGCAAACTCAATCCTAGGTCTCAAGAGTCGGAAGGTTGGCTTCCCCTTATTAGAGTAACAAGGTCTTCAGCCATTCTTATTTGTTTTTTTAGGCAAGGAGGCCTGACCATAAGGTCTTGGCGTTAGTTTTCTAGCCATGGCTCGAGTTTTAGGCCTTGAAGAAGATGGCATTTGTTTAATATGCAAGTCAGTAGGCCTGAATACACCATCAGGAGCCAGTGCCTGCACAGCGGCTCTGGACCCATCCAAGGTAGAGACATCCACAGGTTCAACAGTTGACGCATATTGCCGCATACCGGACTCCGAATGGGTCTCAGTAGAGGCCTGTGAATCTGAAGTAGCAGGTATCAGGGGCTGCGAAAGCGCCTCACCGAGTACTGGCAAACTGGCAACTGGCTTAGGAGAAGCGTCATCAGCAGCTTTGGACCTAGGCGGCCTGTCTCTGTCTTTATTTTTGTATTTTTTCAGAATGTCGGCAGTTGGATGGCTTACCGAAGACATATCAGGATAATTGAACCGAGCACCAAAATATTTAGAAGCGAAAAAATACAGACTATGGATAGTTCGAGGTTTAAATAAGGCACAAAACCGACAGCGAGGTACATCGTGGTCAGGGCCTAGGCAAGGAATACAGTACGAATGAAAATCTGAGGTATTTGCTTTCCACAATACAATTATTGACTTTTACGGACATCAGTTTAGAGCAAGAAAAAGTTTCCCTAACGGGGTACTTAGCTTTAGTTGAATACTTCAGTTCTGAAACTTGAAAACGAAAATTTCAGGAGTCGGGTGACCAGCACTTGCGAACTGCTTCTGCTTTGGGCACCGCACGGCAAGAAAGACTGATGTAATTGCATCGGCTGCATGTTTTATACCCCTGACAACCTGATGTCACAGAAGAGACAGTAACCGATGCAGGATCCAAGACTTTGTTAATCAGGCCGACTGAGGGCTACTGCAAGCAGATAACACAAATGTGATGACTGCAACAGTGAAACCCAAAGAAGATCCATGAATATCTTCTAAAGCTGGGGCTGCAGACCTGGCAGAGGCTTCTGCGGCATCACAGCAGCATCTAATTGAATGTCTAGTAACTTAAGATAGGGAAATGAGACTGGACATTTGAGCCTTGGAAGATGAAGCAGGAAGGTCAGCTAAAAGATTGGTGGCCTGGGTCAAAAGAACCAAGGCATGTTTGGACATATGCATTTGGTAATTTACTGTCCTAAATGTCAGGGTAGCAGAAGTATATACACATTACCAAGGTGCTCCATGGCCTTACTGTCCTTGCCTGTGGGAAGGACAGAGGTAGAGGGAAGTAGTTTGGATGGCTTGCCTGTTGACAGACAGTGGCAGGGTCCGCAAGCATCAGGGCATTTTATCAAAAATTTCCCCCTTCAAGGACTTTGTAAAACCCATCAGGCCTTCTAGGGGCAGGTGGTTGCAAATCAGGATTAACAAAAGGCAGCATTAAAAGCATCCAAGAACGCCAGTAACGCTGGAGGAATTGCAGAAGAAGCAGGGCTTTCCATCTGCAGAAGCTCACAGTATCTTTTTTGGATCTCTGACATTTCAGAAGAGTCGCACTGAAAATGTACTCTCATTTTAGAAATGGGCTCCCCAAAGGTGAGGTCATCTCCTAGGGAGTCAGCCTCAGCAGATTCATCCTCTGGGGAAGCATACCCAAGAGGAGAAGGCATCTGAGAGACAGAGAATCCTTTGAAAAGGAGTCTTCAGCTTCAGGTTGGATAATTTCCTCAGCTTGAGGCCTGGGACTGATAGCAGGGATCAGTCTGTGGGGAAAACGGGCATGGCAAGCCTTAGAGCCATAAAGACATTAAAAAGGCTCTGTGAAAGTCTGCCAATCAAGTTGGCTTTCAGCAGGAGGGGAGAGAGGTCTTTTGTTTCTTTTTAAGTGAAGGCATATGCATAGGCCCTAGGAAAGGCCTGGTCTCAGAGTCTCCAAGATTCTGTTTGCTGGGAAGCTGGGGAAGCGGTCGAAGGGCCTGTCTGGGCAGGCGTAAGATGAGGTTCCCCTTCATCATCAGCAGGTGACATCTGCAAACACTCCCCAGACGTGCCTTCTGCCCTAGGTTCTGCAGCCTCCCGAGGGGTACCCACTATACCTGTAATGGCAGACTCCAAACGTTCAAGGTGAATGGCCACAGGAAAGACATCAGTTGGAGGAGAGGCAGCAGCAAGTTTAGGCCTGGACACCTTAGCCTTCTTTTTAGGTGTTTCTAAGAACTGCCCAGACGACCCTTCCATCCCCAACGCTAAGCATTTAAGATGCTGATTCTCTAAGTATATGTTCAAAGCATGCAGACGACTGCGGAGTGTCTTAGGGATGAAGGCCTGACAGATCGCGCAAGTAAGATGGCCGTGGGAAGGCCGTGGGAAGGCCCTAGACAGAAAAGGCAGAGTTCATGGGAGTCCTTATGGGGGAGATCTGATGACACCTACACTTTCCCTTCCTGGATGGCATGCAACAGACATGTAGCGACAAAAAAAAAAAAAAAAGGAGTAAGAAACAGCCCCCAATGGGGTACTTACCTTATAAATCCAAAGATCCAACAGTGAAGACTGCATGAAGCACTGACGTTCGACTGGCGGCAGAGAAGTTCTGAGGAAAGGTATGTGCAGACGTCACTTATGGCCCACGCTCTCCAGGCCAACATCAAACATCCCACGTACTGAAGGAAGGGTACTTAACATATAGTAAAAACTGATCAGTAAGGTTATAAGGGGAGAAGTACCAAAGTCATGGAAGGAAGCAATAACAGTGGTACTATACCAGGAAGTTACAGATGAAACTGATCCAGGCTCATACAGGCCCATTTCAATTCTAAACCACAATCATAAAGTACTCATGATCATTAGGCCTAACAGACTGGCCAAACTTTTTTTGAGCACTTTATGCTCCCTGCTCCGTGTGTACATTTTTGACAGTAAGTAGATGGGTTTAGTTATGGAGCCCAAGGGCATCCTAGGGGTCTTAACCAGTCAAACACGGGTTTTCACTTTTAGGCCTACTCTATTCCTAAATCGAGCTGGGTAGTATGATACAAATACAATGTTACAAACTGCCATGATCTGGTAATCAACAGACACTGGCAATGAGAGACATGGACAACAGGTGCTGGAAACAGACTGATACCAAATGGAGACATTTCATTCATACAGACAACTGAAGAATCTAAGCCTCGAATGGAAATTTTTATTATAAACAGCAGTTATTTGACATTTGTTTCTCAAATGTATTTGATATCAATATGTTGGCAAATAAAATCTTTTTGACAAAGAACATTTCTTATGTCAGCCTCTACAGGGGACACCAGCTCACGTGAAATGGTTAAATTCTTCAGAACTGAAAGAACCAAAAAGGTAACAGGATTTCTGAAAGGAGAAAAAGGGTACCTTTCAAAAAGGCCTAAAGACTGACAGAAAATAAGACAGACATTCTGCCTGGTGTGGAAGTTGGATACTCAGAGCATCTTAATGAAGAGCCAAACAAATATTGTAAAAACGTTAAAATTGCAAAAATCAAAATATGATGAAAGTCACTAGAGCACTGTATGTACTTTTTATTTTGTTTAATCTGTTATACCATACTCTGCAATTGGGGTCAATCATATTAGCATAATTTTGATTTCTTAAGTACTTGCTAGCATCCCACATCTGCGTGTCCTTGGAGTGCAACATGCAGATGCCCTGGCTACAAAGCTCTTGTCTCTCCAGACTTAACATGACAGTACAGATACTTATTGCTTCGTCTGACTCAGCTAAGTGCCTTTTCTCCACTTTGTGACATCTGCTGCCTTTGACAGTCTCCAAAATTAAGCTTAAATGCCTTTCATTGTGAGTCTTGAAAACTGGCTAATTCACCTTTTGTTATGCCACAGATGTAACCTTAGAAATCGCATCTCCTCCCTCAACTCAATTCCACACAGCAAACATCCCAGTCTAATTTATTTTGGTACTCTTTTTGTAACAGTAATTGCTTAGCACTTTCTAGCTGTGGTTTACAATTTACTTGATATTAATTCAGTAGTTTACATTCTTCCTCTGTCCTTCTAATAGTTTCCTTCAATTTTAAGGGCAACTCCGACTGGTACACTTAAAAGAAAAAAAGGGTTCCTGCATTAATGACCCTTTTTGTTAATGCATGAGTTTTGTTCACTTTATTTTTTATTTTTTTTACTAAAAACAATAATGATCACACTGTCATCTTTCCGTATCCCCCTCCTCCAGTTTTTCATTCATCCACATTTTTTTATTTATTTTTTAACACCTTTACTGAATCATTTGACAGACAAATTTCCATTTATATAAAAAGTAATTAAACTGTATTAAGTTCACATTTACGCATACTTCACATATACAGTTGTATATATCATATAACAAGCAACATTACATAAATTATTCAATTCCTGACTAAGAAACATCTTTATTAAACCATCACTTAAGACATAGGCATACACTTACGTAAATAAAAACAAACCACACCGACAATCCTAGTTGCAAGCATTTTACTAAGTACACTGACACTACCAGTTGCAAATATTTTCAATTAAACATTACATAGCTCATGTAAGTCCTGCCATCTTTTAAACCTTATTCCTCCCCTGTATGTATTGTTCCCACAATTCCTATTTTATCCTATGTAATTTTTTCCTACCCTTTTCTAAAGCTCTCAATTCCAGTTGCTTTATCTGTTACTATATTCACTACTTCTAGTATAGTTGGTATAGATTTTGATTTCCATCTTCTAGTAACTTCTTTTTTGGCAGCCACCATAAGAAGACACAGCAAGGCCCTACCATGTCTAGGCAATTCCGATTCTCCATCTCCATCATAGCTCATAAAAATCTCCCTCTTCACACCAATCTGCCCACAAAGCATCTCCAACAGTGCATCCCGCAGGGAATCGTTAAAGTCCACCAACTCACTGCACTCCCAGAAAATACGTTCCCAATTACCTGTTCCTTCCCCATCACACCTCTAACATCTGCTGTCTACCAGAGAAAAAATGATCTGCAGTCTACTTGGGGTATAAAAATATCTAAACATTTCCAAGCAAAAATCCTAAATCTTCTAGACTTTGTATATTTGGGAGACATACATATATATCCTCCCATTTTTTGTGTATTGCTTATCCAATATCTTTCCCAATCCTTTCTAACCTCCTCTGACTGATTTAAAATTATCATGCAGCATTTTATATATACTCTTACTAATTATTCCTTTTTAATGGTAGTTTCTGCTCTAGATACTACTAAAAACTACCAGTGCTGGTCTTTCGTTTAGTAAACCCTTTTTTTCTCTTTGCTTATACTCTGATATCAATCCTTGACAGGGAATGTAATCTCTAACCTGCAGTCCAACTAAATACTTGGCATCGTCCTATTCTATCCCCTTTCCCCTCTAGTTATTTGCTCCCAACACCTTAGCTCCTTTGCCAGTTTTCTCCAATAAATTCCAGCCCCCTCTTGCCTACTGTCTATATCCCTAACTGCAGTCATCCCCATCAGCAGAATCTCTTTTCTCCATTCCCACATTGGGTTACTTCTTAAAATACTTTGCTACTTTATAGATAATATTCTGTATGATTGTTATTCTCCTTAAAGGCCTGCATCCAAAATCCCAGTCTCTCCTTGCCTGAGCTTAGCTCATTTTATAATCACACTTTTCCACTTTGAATTACAGTTTTCTGCTTGTGCTATTTGTAAGAGCTTTAACTGTGCAGCTCTGAAATACCCCTTCAAATCAGGTAATCCCAATCAGCCCTGTTCTATTGGGAAAATCATCTTATCCCACTTGACTCATCTTCCTCTCCCAGACGTCTTTCAGCTCTAATTGCTTTCCATAACTTCCCTTCTGCCTGACCTGTGTACAAGACTAATGGGATTGTTTTATAACTGCTTGCATCTTACTATCCATGTAACAAAGTTTCCATTATCTCAGTTTTTGTATTATCTTTTTAGTCTCTACCTACATATCCTTAGGCTGCCACACAAAAATAATTTTTAATCCACACTCCTAAACACTTCATTTTATCATGCCCACATGAATATGGATATTGCTGAACCAATTCATGTGTTGCATAATTTACTGCTATTGCCTTTGTTTTAGCTTCATTAATTTTGTATCCTGAAAAAGATTTGAAACAGTCTGAAAATGTTCCACAACACTGTCTTTCTGGTTTTGTCAGGTATAAAATATCTGCAAACAGAGCCAGCTTTTCTTTACTACCATACCAGTTATATCCTTGACTTTGAGTCTGTTATTGTCTTTGCAAAGGGTTCTAAGTATAATGCAAATAAAAAAGGGAAAGAGGACACCCCTGCCTGGTTCCTCTGCTCAACCAGAAATTATCACATAGGGCCCCACCCAGTCCCTCCGATCCTTCATATATCATAATAAACCTTATTTTTTTTCAGGAAACAAGTGCTTCCACTCCCAGCTTACTCTCTTAAATGTTTTCTCGGCATCAAGACCCACAAACAATGGTATTTTCTTACATTTTGCTTCCCTCTGTATCAATGCTCTTAAGGTTATCAAATATTTGCCTTCCCTCCACAAAACCACACTGATCCATATCTATCTATCAATGTTGCCATTACTTTTGCCATTCTTTTAGCCATTATAGACATGAACACTTTATAATCATGGTTTAGTATTGAAGTGGGCCTGCATGAAGCTGGATCTGATGGATCTTTACCCTCTTTAGGTATTGTAGCTACCACTTTCTTCCAGGTTGTTGGCACTTTTCTCAAAAATCGGGAACATTTTGTTTAATAGTATTTTATCACTTTTCCCCCCTCAACTTCTACAGGAATACCATCTCGTCCTGTTGACTTTTATGTAGATTGGTAATACACTGCAATTCTTCATCTCCTTCTATCCTAACCATTAGTAATAGAGCCTCATCTACCACTAACCTTGGCACATTTAATTCTTTCATAAGTATTTCCATTTGTATCTTTTAATGACTTTCACATTCCTCTTGCTTTATAGATTCAGAATTTCAGAAATATTTATACTTCCACCGGATCTCGTTACTTTCCTTTTTATAGGCTTGGTGACAGCCCTTTCTACTTTCTGTTGCAGTTGTCCTATATGTTTTTGTGCTCTAGTGTTGTCAAAAACAGTTGCTTAACAGCAATCTTTCTAAACTCATGTAGATTACTGAAGTAATCCCTTATTTTGCTTAGCATTCTGCAGATGATCCCCTCTTGAGATTCCCCCTATTCTGCAATACTTTTGCCAGTCCCTATAAATAATTCTAGTTAAACCGTAGCTCCCTTTTTAATTTCCACCCTTATTTTAAACCTTAATTTTATTCCACTCCCTAACTATATTTTCAGAAGTAATTTCTATCCTCTCAATAGCTCCTGAATAATCTCCAATACCTATTCCTTAAAATTCCTCTCCTATAGGCGGGAAAGTGCCATTGTCTCATTTTTATTTCATTACCCTGCATTTCAGTTATTGGCACATGATCTGAAATAGTTTCTGGGTATGTTATCAAGACCTTTAATTAAAAGCACATGCTCCTGTGACATGCAAATTCTGTCTAGCCTAGCTTAGTTTTTATATCTTGGGGTATATGTAAATTCACTCTGAACCCCTATTACTAAACTCATATCTTCCATGCCAAATAGTTTCATAAATTTCTTCAAAAGTCTATCCTCCTTTGTTGTACCTTCCCCTTCTAGGCCCCCCAAATATCTCTTCACTAATGCAAATCAAATTTCAGTCCCCACCTGTTAAGTAATACTCATTGCTGAAAATTGATCTTTCAATTTTCTTAAGTTTCATTATAAGTTTAAGGTGGAATATAAATACATGCCATTGTAGTCCTCCTCCCTTGCCAGCAGCCCCTTAGCACTACAAATCTTGTCCTCTATCACTAGTGGAGCTGCTCTTGCAATTAATATAAGTACTCTTTTCCTCTGTCCCAGATATTCTGCTGAATAACCATCCTGAAAAGCTCCCTCTATCAAATTCACAATCTGTTTTTTCCAAGTCTCTCTCCTGCTATAGCTATCTGCAGTCTATTTTAAATATAGTTCACAATTCTTTTTTGTATTCATCTGTGAGACCACTGAAATTTAAAGACGATATAGAAAGCATCAGTGTATTTAAGTTACTAATCCTACCTTTTATATAGAACACATTTTTTGTTAAATGTCTAAGTCCAGCTTTTGTGTTGCAAGCATACACTGTTTGGTAGGATGAACTTGTACAACAATTTCCTGTTATATCCATTTGAGCCTAAGTCACACCTTACAAAACTTTGTTTTATTGAAAGCCTTCAAACAAAAAAACTCCCAATACTCCCTAAAACCTATTAATGTGATACTAATACACAAAACTATGTACAGCTTCAATCAATGAAGCTTTACCCTCCTAACAGGAATAAATGTCCCACACTGACAGCCACACTCACTGACTTCAGTTAAAAGAAAAGAAAGGTTACCCATGTTAGGACGGATTGTGCAGCCTGCACTTCGACTAAGTGCTAACTGGTTTGGTCTTATCTTCATAGTTCTCCCAGCTGAGAAAACCTATGAATATTTTCAGACATCACCTCCTATCCAGTTTCCTCTCTCCTTTTTTCACCCAGGCAATCACTCTCCACCAGACTGTAAATTTCTCCATCAGATTGTCTCCACGCAGACATAAGAACCAGACAGCCAATTTCTCATTATCAGATTTCTTCCATGGAGACATGAGAAGCAGACAGTGATTTTCTGTTTATAAGATAGTTTCCATGGAGACATGAAGGCCAGATAAAAAATTGCTACTAAGCATACATTCATTTGCTAGAAAAAGCCACAATATTCATTATTCTGCAGTTTCTTGCTTTCTCTTAAAACTTTACTAAATCAATCTAAGGTTCTTAATCCGAACATTCCCCCATGCAAGAAAAAGTACATTTTTTCTTTTGTCATGCTCTTGACCAGGCTTTTTTTTTTTTAGACATTGCAGTACCTACATTTCTTAAAACAGAAGGAGAAAGTAAGGGAAAAGAGCAGCACCTATTTACAATCACCATTACACTTGAAAACTGTGAACATTTTACAGCATGGAATAAAAACCATACACCAGAAAAGCAACAAGAAAAACATTTTCTTTACTCAGTTAACTTTCTCCCCTCTCTTCCCCACCCCAAAGCCTTTTTTCCAAAACATCAAATTACATGCCCTACTTCATTTTAGAGTCCCCAAGTCCAAATTCTGGAAAAGTCCAATATTTCCAGATTTTCTTGTTCTGTCATATTTCACAAATATAACTGCACTCTGATCCCACATTAAGTTACTAGTTTTATTATTGTTCATCTCCATCTCCCAAATCCTGTCTCCACTTAATTTCCAATGTACTCTCGATTGTTTTAGTCAACTTTCATGCTCCTTTTCTTCTCTCCAACATTTTCCATTGAAACAGTGGGAAAGGTTTCACAGGTATGGTCTCTCTGTGGTCTTTATTATGAGAACAAGCAGAATCTCCTTATGTTTCATAGCTCACTTTGTTGGACAAACTTTTGTATTTCCTCCTTAGCATATACTTAATCAAAATATGATTTTGTCCCTCAAGGGAAGAATACCTTGAAGACAGCTGGGTACAGCAGTTTGAACCTCACACCTGCGTCAACATTCCCTGAATAGTGGAATACATGTACTCCTTTTCTGCCAAGGGTACAATGAGTAATTATTTTCCAAACGCTCTGCTGTCTCCCACTTTTAGGATTTTGCCCTCCTGCCACAGTTGTCATAATCAACTCCTTCTGCTTATAAGATTGTATGTTTACTATTAAAAGGTCTAGACGGATTTATTTATTGCATTTGTTTACTGGGAAAGCCCACTGGGCCTGAGAAGAGCCCATTTTAAGTGGAGGCCCGGGGAGAAAAGCTCCACATATAGTTACATAGACAGTTACAGACAGTATTAACACATGGTATACAGTATATAATGCAGTAGTACTGCAAATTTAAAGCATAATTATACAAAAAATGTTAGAATACATAGAATCATTTGAAGAAATGGAGTAGAGTTATTTTTAATTAGGGGCATGTGAAAGTGAAATAGTGTATGAGAGTAAGTGAGAAAAAGTATATGAGAGTAAGTGAGATGTAAGTAGAGAGTTGAGCATAGTACACAGAAAAAGAGGCAGAAGGGTTAAAGTGGGATAGCAGAGGCTAAAGTGACAGCAGGAGAAGTAGATTTGAAAAGGAAAACGTGGGGTGGGCTAGTTATACAGTGGGAGAGAGTAAGTATTCTGAGAAAGGTTAGGATAAGGGGTGGAGACTATAGAGGGTGCAGGTGCATATCCACTGTGAGGTGAGATGGAGTTTAAGGGATTTTTTTTTAAAATTGGTATGACTACTGACAGCTCAGAGGCAGGGAGGTTGTTCCATACTTTGGAGACAGCATAACAGTATAGCATTTGTCCAGCTGAGTGCATAGGTACATCAATATTCAACAGCATTTTATTTTCAGATCTTAAGACTCATTTTGGTTGGTATGCACTCAATGTGGGACTCAGCTGGGCAGGCTGCTGGATTGCAGACTAGTTTATGGGCAATAATTATTTGTGCATAAGTGAGTTGATGAGGGAGCTCCAGCCAATTCAGTTGGTGTAGTGAGGAGCAGTGGTGGGTGCAGCATTTTGCATTTGTGGCAAATTTGGCAATTTTGTTATACCATGAGTTGAGCTTTAGTTTTAGGGAGAAGTGGATGTTGGTGAGGATGGGGGCTCCGTATAAGAGTTGGAAGTAGGAAAGATACGGCAAGGGACTTTTTTGCTGAGTTACAGAGGAAATAGTTGTGCCAGTAAAAGGCTCCCATTTTTTTTTTTTTTTTAAATGTTGCTGTGGATATGGAGGTCAAAGGTTAAGTTATCAATGATGAGAGTAATTTGATACTAGGAACATCTATAATAGTATTTTGTGACTGGATAAAGAGTTTAGATTTGTCAATTTGACTTTTTTGGGGGGAAATTATTGGTTTAGTTTTATTGGGATTAAGTGCGAGATGGTTTTGTGACATCCAGGATTCCGTTGTGGTGAATGTTTTTTTGGGTAAGTTGCAATACAGAGGCAGATTTAGAGGAGCAAACAGAGTCATCTGCGTATTGGATGATGGTACTGTGGGGGAGAGACTTGTGGAAGTCATTAATGAATATAATGAAAAGGGGACCCAGTATTGGTATTGATAAAGGAGTGCTGTCAGATACATGATTGTTGCCCATTAGTGAAATAGTTTTGGAACCACTGAAGGGTTAGTGGAGAGATGCAGAGGTTGGAGAGTTTAATGAGTAGGAGGGTATGGGAGATGGTATTGAATGCTTTTGACAGATCAAGAACAGTGCAGAGACGATAGACCCTCATACCTCTCAACCTGAAAACATCAAAAATCTGGACAAGGCCCAAGAAAAAATAGGTACAAATCTGTATGCTGATTAACGTAAAATTTGCATACAAAATTATGTAGCCACACCCACTCCAATGCATTGTGGGATATCAACTTTCAAACACAAACTGAAGGATAACCAAAATACGCCACCACTACAGTCAGAACATACCACTATGCCAAATCAGCTTCCTGAAAGACATGAAGACTGAAACTTAAATGGCTATCATTTAGTGTATTCAGTTCTCACTTCTCACCACCATAGCTTTCAACCTCTTAGCACAAAAATCCTGGACAAAGCCAATAATGGGGGAATACAGCCCCAAAACAGAGACAAATTTTAAATACTGATCTTATAAACTTAGAAAATTGCTAGAATAAAAAGTTTGTGTTACCATTTATTTTCTGAAGAATATGAAGGCTGAAATTCAAATGACTCATTATTTACTGAATTCAATCCTTACAAAGTAATTTACTTGCATCTGTTTACTTATCCCAACATAATCTGAGTATGCTGTTTCAATCTATAATACTAAAAAGGAGAGATTTCTGTCTCATGTTATGCAGGAAACAACTGCAGCCTAGCAACATTTAAGGTTCAGAAAATAAAAAAAATATATTATGTTAACAAGAGATGCAGCTAATTGAATAAAATCTGGAAGGAACTCCACATGAAGATGAAACGGATCATTCTGGACTGTTTTAAGAACTTCTTAAGTGCATATCAGTGCTTGTTTTAACCCTTCAGTGAAATCTACACTAAAATTCTGCTGTCAAGTTCAAGAATGCCATATAGATATTAACATTTTCTGGGAAATAATCCACAGACCAGGCCATTCTTAAATATTTCACTGCACAAAAACAATTTCTATTTGTTGGTTATAAATTAATATACATTTAATTTGTTGCCAATATATGTAACTAGATCATAATAACAGTCAACCTCTCAAAGCATTAGATCTTTAATGGCATAGGGCTAATTTGTATTATTGCAGGCAATGGAAGGTAGATTTTGCAAACAGTGTCAGTGAAGCAATAAAGTCTTACTCTTACAATATGACAATAAATTGGCAGCTAAAGGTAGCAAAAAAATAAATAAATAAATGTCGAACAGATACAAGGAAATCAAAGCTCACCTACTTCACAAGACTACAAGAAAGAAACCCAGATTATTGTATTCCAGACTGTTAATCTTCATGGCAAAAAACTGCAAAACAGTGGCAAACCCTTAGACCTTTAACCACAACAACACACAGCTAATGTTTTATATCTATTAAATCTACAGTCAGCCTGTGTAACTAACAAAATAAGAAAGCTAACTTCAACAAGAGGAACTCAAAAGAACTGCAGTATCAAAAATCCTCAGAATTCAATAACACTAAATTCTATCCATTGTTAAAATTCAAAAACCGAATAAAATGTCATGTCATTTCATTCATCACCCCACCAACTTATGTTACATAAATAAGCACATTTAAATTGTGCTAAAATAGCTTTATACATAAAAATAAAAATAGAAATAGGGCTTAAATATACAGATAAGATTACAAGTTTGCTTTTTTGTTCTCTTCTTAGTTTGTTTGGTTCTTGCTCGTTGTATTTGGAACTGGTGCCCTAAGCAAAAGGGCTCCACAGCACCCTCTGCACTACTTTTTGCCCACATCCTGGCATACCTACACCATCCATATTACTGGAAAAGCAACCCTTGTAAAGCGGCACCGTAGA
The DNA here is from genome assembly GCF_019279795.1 of Protopterus annectens. Taxonomy (NCBI): domain Eukaryota; kingdom Metazoa; phylum Chordata; order Ceratodontiformes; family Protopteridae; genus Protopterus; species Protopterus annectens. Next base: position 616,886,275 of record NC_056733.1, read on the forward strand.
CAGTTGTCTAGTTGGCCTATGCCGAAGGCTGGCTGTGAGGGTATGCAACTGTCCCACAGTATTTTCTGTGAATGACTGCATCTTCACATAGGAACATTTATTTTATACTGGGATAAGGCTGCTACCCTGGAGTTAACAGTTACAAAGGTGTGTGCACACTTGAAATCATGCAACACAATCTTGTCTGCAATATCCATCAGTGTTAACATTTTCAAACTAAAAGGTGCATTCTGAATACCTAAGGCTAGATTTAATGAACCCAGTCAGGTGCTGCATGATAATGTTGTTATAACTAATGGCACCAACAGCTAGTAAAGCAAATGTGAATAGACTTGCAAACCATTCCATGGATTTTTTTACCCCTTGTCTTTTTTGAAATGATAAAACATATTGACAGAAGCAGTGTAAGACACTGTTTAATTTCTTTTTTTTTTGTTTGCTTGCTTTAAGTTCCAAAAATGTACTTTGGTCGTAACATTCTAAGACATATTGAGCTTGAATTTCCTTAGGATAGTTGTCCAAGAATCAGGGTCATATGAAAGCCCCATGAACGTATTTTGAATTTTAACAAAAACAAAAAAGAATAGCAACACTTTGGGCTGGGTATCTTCATTAGTTTGTCAGAGCTAAATCTGGGACAGGATATCTTTGGTCATATAAAACATATATATATTTTTTTTGTTTGTTTTTTATTTTTACTAATACCAAAATAATTCTCAAATAGGTGCCATAAGAAACACATATGGCCAAGTGCTAGAATGGGTATCAATTCACAACCTCATGCTAGGTTCACAATTGTCAGTCATATTGTCCTTAGCTGACACTAAATGCTTCAAAGAATTAAAGATGCAACTATAAATTTTACACAAAAATATTGTTTGTATTCAGTACAAACTTAAAGGAAAAATTCACTATGTCTGAAATATCAAACATATGTATGATTTTCTGTGCAAAACTGCATTGGACACCCTCAGGATGTAGTGCTAAAAGACAAGTTTTTATGATTCTAGTCAAATTTAAGACATACCACACCAAGCAAGCTAACCGGTATTAACTCATGAATATCTTAAAAATCACATTCAGGTGAATATTAAAAATCCACCAAGAGCAGCTGCACCTCTTAGCTTGCAAAAACACTGAGATTACTGCATATTATGACATACAATTAGTCTCTTCAAATATGATGGAAGAATTACTAACAACATTTGCAGTGATATACCTACATTTATCTATATAATGTACCTATACAAGCATGTAGATGCACATGCACACACACCGTTTTTGAAGAATTATATTACAATTCTATTTGATCTCTAACCACTGCCAAATGCAAACAGCATACAAATAAAAAAGCACATACACAGACAAACATGCACACATTCATATTTGTAAGTCTATATTTACAATCTAAAGTCTAGGCTGCTTGTGAATTCCCTGTACACACTCCACTGTTTTCATACAATAAATGTTATATCTTTATGCAAGAGAACTAGTTAATGTACCCTACCCATACCAGCGATTGAGCGAGTTCCTTCATAACAGCGACAGCCTCAAGCCAGAAATTCAGTACCAGCGTTCGTTCGTTAGTGCAGCAGATGCACATGGGAAGGTCAAGGAAAATAAGCAGCTCGTCAGCTTAACTAAGCAGCAGCAGGAAAGGAAAAAAAAAATAAAAAAAGCAGCTCACAGATGCCGGCTTGCGTATGCAGCGGAAAAGGAAAGCCACAGACAGATTTCAAACAAGCAGCCAGCCGGGAAAGCCCTTGAGCTCAATTCCGACTGGCTGGGAGTGCTGACGTCATCACGCGCGTGATGACGTCAGCTCCAAAAGCGCCGAAATTTAAAAAACCTGGAAAAAATCGGAAATTAAGGGGTGCCACTTGGGAATCGTGGCACCCCATTATTTGGACCCCAAAACTCGGTAAAAACCGAGTAATTCGGGACGGTTGGGAGGTCTGTAGACCCTTCATCCAGGGCTCTGTGTCTAGGAAAGAAATGAGGGCTGTGTAGGTGCTGTGTCCCGGCCTAAAGCCATGTTGAGTGGAGGAAAGAAGATTATGTTTAAGTTAGATGGTTGAGAAGCTGAATGTGGATGCACTTTTCAAGTATTTTACATATGGGGGAAAGAATGGCGATAGGCTGGAAGTTGGAAATGTCAGAGTTGTGTCATCTTTTATGCAGTGGGAGGACATAAGCTTTTTTCCAGATGTCTGGAATGAGAGATTCATGAATGGACCTATTGATAAGAATACTGATGGGGTATGCTATGGAGGAGGCTGATAGTTGTAAGTATTCTGCGGGTAGGTTATCGGATGCATTGGTGCATGGTTTAAGTTTCTGAAAAAGCTTTAGAATAGTAGAGGTTGGTATGGGAGTGTGTGAGAGGCTATTGTGTTAGGTGGAGTTTGTGTCTGTGTAGGGTGGAATGGATCTATGGTGATGGGTAAGAAACTGGAAGTAAGTTTAGCAATGCTGTCTATGAAATAAGAGTTGAAGAGTGAGGCTAATTCAGTGGGAGTATTTTCAGGGTTTGTACAAGGATTATGGTTAGTTCCTGGATGTAGTAGGCAGTTGATTGCTCCCCAAAATTTACTGGGGTTATGTATGTGTTGGTTCTGGAGGGTATGGAAGTATTCTTTTTTGTTTTTAAGTACGGATTGCTTGGTTGCAAAGTTGTTTATATGTTTGGAGATTGGAAGGGGTTTTGTTTTTTAGCCAGATGTTCCAGGGGTTATCCCTGGTAGACATGATTTGTTTTGTGGACTTGTAAGCCATTTAGCATGTTTAGCCTGGACTCTTTTTAGTCGGAGAGGGGCAAGCCTATTTAGGACACTGAGAAAAGCGGAGTTGAAGAAATGTATGGCTTCGTTGAGTGGGAGGACTTTTAATGGGTTCCAGCTAGCATTACGCAAGAGGTCATTAAATGTAGTTAGACAGAAATAGGATAAATCTCTGCTAGGGTATTTAGTAAAAAGGAGGGTTTGTGTATTATGTATGCCAGAGAGTGGTCACTGATGCTATCTGGGAGTATGCCGGAGGTGGCAACTTTGCTAGGGTTAGAAACCAATTCCCAGTCCAGGATAGAACGTTTGATGTTCTGTTTATCAGGTCTAGTAATGTCTGAAATTAGTTGAGTGCAAGTATGAAGGTTAATATTAGAGGAAGAGTTGTTTGTGGAGAAGTCTAACCAATTAATATTAACATTGCCTAGGATGTTTGACTTTTTATATTATCGGTAGTTCATGCAAGAATGTTATAGAGAATGGGAACATTATTGCCTGGGGGAATATATATGACTATGATGCAGATAATTTTGCCTTTAGCTTTAGGAAGGTAATAAGTAACTCTGTGGTGGAAAAAAGGGGGGATGGGGCTGTGGGGATGGGATTACTGTGAAGGCATTAGTAAAAAAAGAAACAGAAGAAACGGGAAAAGAATTACGAACCAGTAAAAGCACACATTTCCCGTACCAGGAACCAATAATTACTGTGAAGGCACTAGGATAAAGTAAGGCGATGCCCCCGCCTCTTTTGTGGAGTCTATCTGTTCTAAGGCATGAATAGTTAGGGGGTAGAAATTCTGAGTCCTTTATACATGGTTTCAGCCAGGTTTCAGTTATGACTGCAAAGTCAGGTTTGTGTTGTGCTAACCAGGCTTGTAGAAGGGGGATTCTATTTTTTATGCTTTGTATGTTGATGGTGATGAGTTTTAGGGATTTAAAGGTGCTGGTGGTATTCAAAGAGGGCATCCTAGGTGGGAGGAGAGGGGCCAGGGTTGCGGTGTATATCTCCACATAGGATTAGGCTAGGATGAGTGGGAGTAGCGTAGGGATGGCGTTTCTTTTTTCTAAAGTAGTTGTGCTTGGGATTATATGAAAGAATGTGTTGAGGAGAGAGAATAATTAGCTTTTTCTGTAAGATTAAGACTGTGGTGTACAGAGTAGAGCAGATCCCGGAATAGCAGGAGTGGGTGGCATAGTAGGAGGTTGTAGTACATGTGCGTTTGGGGGGCAAGTAGGTTCTGTGAAATGTTATGAGAGTTAGGAGAGTGAAAGAAGTAGTAAGAGGAAGTAAAAATGTGTTGTGTATGATAGGCATTGTGGTGGGTGAATGTATGAGGAGTAGGTACTGCAGTAGGTTACATTTGTAAACGGAGTGTGTGTAGGAGGTTTGAGTATTGCAATTGGAGTAGTGGTGGAGTGGAGTACGCTGTAGGTGTGAAGGATGAGGGTAGATGTAAGTAATAAAGGTGGAGATAGAGATATGGAGGGTAGGGACAGTAGGGAAGGTGGAGTGAGTACGGAATTGGAGTGTGGGAATGGGTGGGGTATGATGGGGAGGGTCTGGATTGGTGGATGGTTGAGGAGGTGTGTCTAGGGTGAGAATAAATTTATTTATTTATTTTACATTTGTTGACCGGGATAGTCTAACTGGATACATATCCATTTTCAGTAGAGGCCAGGGGAGAAAAGCTCCAGGAAAAAACATGCAAATATTAAAAAGTAACAACAAAAGTAGCAATTGTTTCAAAAATGAATTAAAAACTCAAAAACAATTTTTTTTTCAAAATATTTGCATAATTATACTAAAAGTGACAATAATAATATTTAAGTAACATATTTATATGCAGAACATAGTCTATAGAGGCATTATAAGGAGGACTGCAGTGGATGTAGTCTGAAAAAGAGAGTTAAGGATGAAAGTTAGTCAGGGATGGTGTACAGGAGCATAACCAGTGGTTATTAAGATATAGTTTTAGATTCCTTTTAAAAAGTGGGAGAGGTGTCTGGGATGCAAGGTCATATGGTAGTTGATTCCATATTTTCGCAACAGAGTTAGAGAACAAGGAGTCGCCTGCTGAGTTTTGAACGGGGCTGGCCTAGCCTGGCTGTAACAGAGGCAAGATGTCTTGAAGAAAAAAACAATCAGTAACAGCACAGGGCTGAGGAGTCTATGGTGAGTGATCAACTATTTGGGCAGAAAAAAACAAAATAAATTTCTCACAGCCATGTTTAGGGGGCACACACACAATGTGCCCTTTCAACCAACAACTCATACTGTGGAATACCAGTCCAGTTGCTTATTTGTGCTTTCATTAAATTAATGCAGTCTGTTTCTTCCAGCTTCTCTGGTACAGCGGAAAATGTCAGGTTTTCCTTACGTGCTCTGTCTTCTAATTCTATTATTTTTTGAAACACCTCTTCCTGAGCAGTCTCATTCGGCCGGCCTTTTCTTCATTTCAACCTTTGATTTTTGCAGCTTTATCGTCTCATCTGAATATCTGTTTAAAGCTTCTTCCATTTTTTCCAGCCTTTTGTTGTTTGTGTTGATACACTCAATCAGTATTTTGTTTATTTTAACCAGGTCTGGGTACAGTTGTCTTGTACCTTCTTGTAGTTGACTGAAAGTTGTGCCTGGAGGTTGCATTATTTTTTGCTGAAAAGCTGCAGAACTTTCCCCAATAAGTGATTCTTCCTCACTTTTTGTAGCAGATTTCTTCCAGGTGCTCTGTATGTTTTTTTCCTGGCATCCAGGCAGTACACTTACTAGTCAATTACTGAAATTTACCCATTAACACAACAGTCTACTGGCCTTCTCTGTTGAGTTTGTTTTCACTGAGGGAGAGCTAGAATTAAGCTGTTACTCAATGTGCAGAGATCTTGGATGTAAATTCATCTGCATTTTAACCAATATGCATTTCAAAACAAATAAACCAGCCTCTTCCCTTCCCATCCCACTTTCAGGCAATGAATACACTTACCCCATTTCAAGCTAATCACTGGACAAACCCACACACACGGAGCACATGTGGACTCCACAATGAAGAAGCCACATGCAAGAACTTAAAGCTATGCCTTGTGAGATGTCAGAACTACTCACTGTGCCACTACAGTTAACAACATATTTTTACACACATCTTGCACCTGCCAGACCACCAAAAATAATCAGTTATGTGCAATGCTGAAGCTTGTTCATAGGTGTGTACCAAAATACGAACCTTAACCCTCCTGGTAGTTTTGTCCTATGTACCATAATTGTGTAGTACAATCACATCCTAAAATGTATAGGACCCCTGATGACAGTCAAATTTCTGAAAGGCTACATACCCCTTCTACCATTTATTTTCTTCCCATGTAAATTACTGGCCTTATCACAAACCGAACAGTGACCACACCTTTGCATACCAACATTCATATCAACCGAATATAAATCTTCTACTCAATAGCTCCTTCAAATTCTTATATCTACTATAGGAGAAAGTAATATGCCTCGGAAACAAATGTCCAACGGCAAGGTCATCACAGACTACATGCCACAATTGTTTAAAAATGTTTTCAACAATCCTTGAAAACTCTGAATATCTAGAAACAAAAAATATCTGTTCTTGTTCTGTAGTTACTAATGATTGATCTCGATGACTGCCTCCCATAAAACTCTACCCTTTGGATAACCTACATTTAATGTTTTGAAGTGTGGTCTTGTCATAACCTCTAGAAGAAAGTCTATCAAAAACTTCAATGAACACTTCTTCCCATAAATTTGGGTCTGAAGTGTTCCTACGAATTCTCTTGAATTCCCCTTCAGGTAAGGCCTTAATCAAATGGGGGGGATACATGCTGCTTGTATGCAAAAAATTAACAGCAGTAGATTTTCTAAAAGGTCTGTGTTGTACTACATCTTTTCCTATATAGAATTAAACATCCAAAAATGGTATTCTACTATGTGAAAATTCAAAAGTAAATTTTAACCCATGTAGATTACTGTTCATATTCTCCATAAATTTCTCAAAGAAAACTCACCTTTACAAATACCAGGAGGGTTAAGGTTCGTATTTTGGAACATTTAGGGGACATCAGAAGGAGTAATATGGAAAGTCCTGTGGCCTCCAATTTTGTAACTACACACAATGGTAATACTGGTGGATTTATATTCAGTGTTTTAGCTAGACCTCATTTTCAAGCAGGAAATTTCAAAAATCTATTAAGCAGGCTGGAATGTAGAATGATTTTCAACTACCACACTTTACATCCTAGGGGGATGAATATGGATGGTGGCTTTACAAATTGTTTGGTTGTATTTAATGTACTTAAATACTGATATGTATCTATTTTAAGTTGTTGTTTGGAGTTATTTATTTAATTCAGCACAATAAGTAACATTTAATATTTATTACTTAGTTTAGTAGTATGAATTAAAAATGTTTGTGGTATATTAATACTGTTTCAAGAGAATTTCTATGCATTAGCACTTTAAATGCTTGAATTTACAGCCAACTTATGGCTGAGTTAACTGATGTGACTATAAATATAGGATGTTTATGTATGATTAATTGTTCCACTGAAGTCGAATTGCCGAGGTACCAGAACGTGAAATTAAATGGAAAAATATTCATCCTAGTGTCTGATGTTTCCTTCTTATTGGATTAGGTGTTTTTCTTGAGATTTGGTATTGTGAATTTTGGACTTCTTGTTTTCCTATCAAGGAGTAGGTTAGAGACTCATCCCAAGAGAAGTCTTCATCCTCAGAGGAAAGATCTTACAGAGAACGTTTCCCAGTAGTGGAGGGGGAAAGGGCCTGGGACAGGAGCTGGTGTCTCAAGTAAGGCCATAAAAGCGTTTAGCAGGCCTTGAGTAAAGGCCTGCCAGTCAGGAGCTTAGAACTTGCTGGCACGAAGAAATATGCTTAGTGTTTTTCTTTTCCTATGGGGCTTCTGACTAACAGTGGAGAGTAGGAGGGCCGGATGTTGGGCGACATTCAACGTCTGAGAAAAACTCTTCCTGAACTATGATAAACTCCATGTGGGCCTTCGGAAATAAGCCGTGTTTCCCCCATGGCACTCAAGTCAGACTCCGAAGAGTCCCGCTGGGATGTGCAGTCTACTTAACGTCTTCCCTCAAGGTACATGTCAAAGGAGGTTCTGTGGTTTCTGATGCAAACTCTGGACCTTCATCGGCCTCAGAAGCAATGCATGGAATACAAGGAGCAGACGAAGGTGCAGGCGGAGGTTTTCTAGCCTTCTTGGTTTACAGCTCTTCCTAAGGTCTCGATGACTCATCCATCTCCTGCTCAAAGCACTTTAGATGCAGATTCTCTAGGTACAATCTAAGAGAAGCGAGATGGCTCCTAAGAGTTTTAGGGATGAAGGCCTTACAAACCTCGGATGATGTATGGTTGTTTTATGGGCCTAGGCAGAATAAACAGAGGTTGTGTGAGTCTTTATGTGGAATCTGCCTTCCACACTGACACTTGCCCTTCCTACCGGACATCAACTCACAAGAAAAAAACAGTAGCAAAATAGGAAACAAAAAACTCCTATGGGGATACTTATCTGAACACAGGCGAAGCACAAGGCAACTTTCCAAGTGAGTTATGACCGGAGTTGGCAGTCAAATGGGCGGCAGAAAAGTTCTGGGGTAGGTGCATTCTGATGTCTGCTTTATATACTTGACATCCATTTATGGCCAACGTACGCTGAGAGATGTGGGCTGCATGTACCTTCACAGGAGCATTTTAACTTTGGTTAAATGGCTAGACATACAAGTCAACTGGAGGAGGGACTCCCTCACGTTATAGATACTGCAGCATATGAACAGGACACACACAGTAACGCTTCGATAGAATAATGAAAAAAATTACTTCTGCATAAACTCTCCCAGTAATTATAGGCAGTTAAACTAGATTTTTCACATTCTAGTGAAATGGCATCCGAGGTGGTACAGAGGTAGCAGTGTTACCTCACAGCAAGAGGTTCCCCTGTTCAATTCTCGTCTGGAGTGTGGGGAGTGCCTTCTGTGTGGAGTCTGCATGTTCTCCCTGCGGTTGGGTGGGCCTTCAGAAGACATGCGTAAAAGGGCATGCCTTTGTTGAAGGTT